>NC_060121.1:588857917-588860417 GCF_021461395.2 Schistocerca americana
CCCCCCTGGGCAACAGGAGCGTGGAAGTATCCCAGGGGGGTGTCCGCCGGAAGGCGGGAACCATCTCCTGACGGCGGCTCGGATGGTGATGTCGGCCGATTTCAAGGCACCCACCCGGGTGCGGCTGAGGGCCAGCCCATGGTACAGGCCAGGGAGAAGTACGTTGGTGAGAGCGTGGAGGCGCTGTTGCGGCTTCAGCGGAGCTCGGGAGATGACGTCAAGCTGCTCCACCTGGTGGCGACATGGGTTGAAGACACAGCGACCCGCCGTGGAGAATTGCAGCCCCAGGTACCGGAAGGTTTCACCCACACGCAGGGCAGGCATGGTGGTATTGCCTGCCTTGAAGGTGAGATTGCTGTCCACCTTCACCTTCTTCTCGCGCCCTGACGCGACTAAGGCGAGGGTGAAACACTTCCGGGCGTTGATCTGCAGCCCCAGGTGGGCGAGGGCTGCGGTAGCTGCATCGATGAGGGACTGCAAGCCCCTCGGGGTCGCTGCAAACAGCAAGACGTCACCTGCAAAGGCCGCAGCGTTGACTCTGCGACCGAGGATCCGAGCTCCGATGTGGGAGGGCAGTTGGCCTAAAACGTAGTCCACCGCAAAGTTGAACAGGAGGGGGCAGAGGGGATCGCCCTGGCGAACGCCCCGTGCTGGCTGCACAGACACGCCCACGCCGGCGCCGTCCGCTATCACTGTCGTGCTGCCCTCGTAGCACCGCTCGACATACTCGACAAAGCAATCCGGCAGGCCATGCGCCTTCAGCACGGGGCGAAGGGCAGCATGATCCACCGAATCGAATGCCTTAGATACGTCGATCGACGCCACAAAGACAGAGCGGCAGGAGCGAACTGCGTCGGTGAGAGCAGTGTCTAAGATGAAAGTATTTTCCAACATCCCATCCCGAGGGATGAATGCCCGCTGACGTTCGTCCACAGCACATGCGCGCATCAGGCGTGACGCGAGAACCTTGTGAAAGGTCCGCGCCAGCATCGAGCAGACCGTAATGGGGCGAAAGTCAGCAGGGGATGTTGGTGCAGCCGTTTTCGGGAGAAGGGACGTCCGCGCGCGAAGCAGGCGTTTCGGAAGGGCACGGGCCAGAAGGAAGAGATTCATTACTTTCACCAGGACTTCTGGCCCGGCCGCTGATCCCCTGGGCGGCAAAGCGGCGGCGACCTCCTCATGTGTGACCGGCCCCCATAGGCACTCGAGAGCGACAGGCTCCGAGTGCAGGAGGAGGCGGTCACGAATGAAGCCTGCGGTCGAGATGGGCTTTTTAGTGAAGAGGTCCGCCCAGAAGTCCAGCTGACCAGGGATGGCAGGTGGCGGCTGGAGCAGGGTGCCATCCAAGAGGCCGCCCACGCAACGTGCACGCGACCTTCGGAAGGCATCCTGCGTTCTCGCATATTCCCAGCGGCGCCGCTTGCGCTTCTGCGTCGGCGGCGCGGCAGGCGGCCGCTTAGATGGTTGGCGTAGCCGCTGTGTCCTAGTGATCGATCTGTCCCCTCTGGACCCGACCGACACAAGGGCATCCGGGAGCATGCCCAGGATGACATCGGGCGGCGTGCCCCGCCCCAGACCAATGACTCGATCCAGGGCAGAGAAACGCTGGGCGGAAGCAGGTAGCCCCGCCAGATGCTCCCAGATGGCGGCGTCAGTCGGCCCCTCCGGCGGCGGCCCGGTGGTGTCGGCCGCGAAGTCCTCAGCTGCGTCGACGGGCGGCGCAGCGGCCTCGCCCGCGTCAGGCAGCGAGCTCGCCATTCCCCGGCGGGACGCCGGCTCTTCCCCCCGACCGATCTCAAGCGCCTCCATGAATTGGCGGACAAGCTGCTTGTGGGCAGCTTTCCGCCTTTGGCACTTGATTGATTGATTAAGAGAGTCATAGTTACTCCCGCCGTTTATCCGCGCTTGCTTGAATTTCTTCACGTTGACATTCAGAGCACTGGGCAGAAATCACATTGCGTCAACACCCGCTAGGGCCATCGCAATGCTTTGTTTTAATTAGACAGTCGGATTCCCCCAGTCCGTGCCAGTTCTGAGTTGACCGTTGAATGGCGGCCGAAGAGAATCCGCGCACCCGCGCGCCCCCGGAGGAGCACGCTAAGGCGGACGCGGCCTCGCAGCAAGGAAGATCCGTGGGAGGCCAAGGCACGGGACCGAGCTCGGATCCTGCACGCAGGTTGAAGCACCGTTGCGCGAACGCTGCGCAGGCGCGCGCATCCTGCACCGCCGGCCAGCACGAGGCCAACCAACGGCGAGAGCAGACCACGCACGCGCTAAACGCCCGCACTTACCGGCACCCCTACGGCACTCACCTCGCCCAGGCCTGGCACGTTAGCGCTGACCCACTACCCGACCAAGCCCGACACGCCCCGATCCTCAGAGCCAATCCTTATCCCGAAGTTACGGATCCAATTTGCCGACTTCCCTTACCTACATTATTCTATCGACTAGAGGCTCTTCACCTTGGAGACCTGCTGTGGATATGGGTACGAACCGGCGC
>NC_060121.1:588865417-588915417 GCF_021461395.2 Schistocerca americana
GCCGGCGCGCAGCTGCGCCGCCTGCCGCCTCCGTCGGCCGGCGCGCCTGCCACTGGTCGCCCCCACCATCCGGTTGTAGCGCGTGCGCCCACGCACCGCGCGGCCAGCACGCCGGGAGGCCCCCCCTCACCGGCCGGTGACAGTCCCACCCTGCCACCGCCGCGTATCGCTTCACACCCAGATGCCATTCACGTTCGTGGGCATGGTGGGTATCGCTGAAACAACCGGTTGGTAGCTCAACCGATCGTCGCCATCACTGATTCACCTCTAGCGAGAACAACCGCACCACAACTGTTTACCAGTTGTTCATTTGCGTAACGTCACCAGCAAACGTAGACGTCCATCGCCATTTGCAAATTCAACGATTGTTGCATGCCTGTGTCAGGTGTCACGACACACTATGTCTGCCCACATACACGCAACAACATGTGCACGCTTAGAGAACACGTGGAAGGTGGCCCCCGTACGTATGCGATGTCCATTGCGCGAACGACTGTCAACCGGCCTCTGTCGCATGTCGCAGATGTGGAACGCAGTGCACCATGCTATCACGGTGTGTGAGAAGAGACGACTACGTCTGACAACACGCGCCACTACATCAACAGACGGCTCGTGCTGATCGCCATCCAGGGCATACCACACTGCAATCCAGCTCTTATAGGGAGATGACACGTAGCTGAGTGCACAACATTTGGACCGCATGGTTCGCCGTTGTTGGCGCAGTCGTTGTACGGTCACATGTACCACAATGTATCATTCAGTACATGAGAACAAATGTGCAGTACAGTGTATGATTTGGACGTACAACATCAGCGGACAGTTGACACAGGCCGTACCACAGCGTAGGCTAAGTGCTTCGCCATGCGAATGCCAATGAACAACTGCGAAGGGCATTGAGCATGTACGTCCTGCTGCCATCCACATTACAGTGTATAGCTGCAAGGTGTTTAACTTAAAGCGATACACTGGGGACCGGGCAGTGCGAGTAGCAAACTATAATGCGGGGGTTGCAGTTAGGCAACACTACACTAATATAACGCATCGTATGACAATTACAGAGCAGGTTAAGGCCCAACGTGGATTACGTCACGGCGCAGTATGGGTTAGGTTAAGGCGCAGTATGGGTTAGGTTAAGGCGCAGTATGGGTTAGGTTAAGGCGCAGTATGGGTTAGGTTAAGGCGCAATATGGGTTAGGTTAAGGTACAATATAGGTTAGGTTAAGGCGCAATATAGGTTAGGTTAAGGTACAATATGGGTTAGGTTAAGGCACAATATAGGTTAGGTTAAGGCACAATATAGGTTAGGTTAAGGCACAATATAGGTTAGGTTAAGGCGCAATATAGGTTAGGTTAAGGTACAATATAGGTTAGGTTAAGGTACAATATAGGTTAGGTTAAGGTACAATATAGGTTAGGTTAAGGTACAATATTGGTTAGGTTAAGGTACAATATAGGTTAGGTTAAGGTACAATATTGGTTAGGTTAAGGTACAATATAGGTTAGGTTAAGGTACAATATAGGTTAGGTTAGGGCGCAATATAGGTTAGGTTAAGGCGCAATATAGGTTAGGGTAAGGCGCAATATAGGTTAGGTTAAGGTACAATATAGGTTAGGTTAAGGTACAATATAGGTTAAGTTAAGGCGCAAATAGGTTAGGTTAAGGCTCAATATGTGTTAGGTTAAGGCGCAATATAGGTTAGGTTAAGGCGCAATATAGGTTAGGTTAAGGCGCAATATAGGTTAGGTTAAGGCGCAATATAGGTTAGGTTAAGGCGCAATATAGGTTACGTTAAGGCGCAATTTAGGTTAGGTTAAGGCGCAATATAGGTTAGGTTAAGGCGCAATATAGGTTAGGTTAAGGCGCAATATAGGTTAGGTTAAGACGCAATATAGGTTAGGTTACAGCACAGTATGGGTTAGGCTAAGGTACAATATGGGTTAGGTTAAAGTACACATTGTTGTAAGGAAAGGTGTTTTGGGGGGGGGGGGCGGCCGGTTTGTTGATTGTGATTATAGTAAGTGGATGCCTGCGGCATCATCTGATTTGCCACGTCAGGGTGCACCTTTGGCTCATGACAGGCGGCACTCTGATTCCATGCTTGTGGCAGACCTGTGTCTTTCATTCCTGCCATTGTTTGTGTGCTGTGACAGGAGGCAGTATTGTGATGTTGGGTGCACCCCTGTGTAGGACATGTGTGGGTGTTGGTGGCTTAGCTGAGCAATGGTGGTTGTCGGAAGGGTGGGATATTCTGTTTTCTGAGTGGACCTCCCGGTCTGGTTATGATAGTGTGGATTGTCTAATGTGGCAGAGAGGATGCACTGGGTGTTGTTCCATGCTGGTGCTTACATATTGTCTTTGTGCCTGTTACAGGCAGAGAGTAGTGCGTGATAAGAGTGTCTGGCTGACGTGTGGTTGTGATTGTGAGCAGAGTCTTTCAGCATGTATACGGACAGTTGTATATATTATCTGTATTCTGATGGCTCTATCTATTACTAATCAGCGCCGTGTATACGTTTAATCCGGTTCCAGTCGAAACTGTTGTATCTCTGTACATTAGTGACACGGCGAGCCCGCTATGTAGCTACTCGTCTCGGCAGCTTCCACCGGTGTATGACAAATGATTATAAGCAATCAGTCTAGTCGTCAATACCGATAGTGTGACGTCACATGTCTGGGGCGGGGGACGCTGCGCCCTTCCGGTGGGTCATGGCCTAGAAAGACTCTCCCCACGCAGGGGGGCTTGGACTATTATTAACTCTTCCGAGTAATATACTTGCCGTACGTTTTTGCGACTGCGAGTGCAACGCCCACCGGTACCGACATGGATGGAGCGCCTCCTAGCTGACCGCTCGGCATCGGCATTCGTACAGAGAGCAACGCGATCGCGTCTGTAGCTCGTAAGTGGTACAGTTCGCAGCTCATGTATAGGGACAGCGGGAATGTCGCGTATTGGACATAACTCTTTTTTTTTTTTTACTTTATTGTTATTTTAAAACCTGTACAACAGGTAGGCTGTCAGCAGCACACTACGCTGCTCTTCAGCCATAGAAGACACAAGCAGCAAAAACAGTGAGAAGACACATAAGTCACAAAGCGGTGGGCAATAAAACAGGAGACACATAGAGACAATCACGGAGCCGTTCACACTCGTCGATAATCCACACTGCTAGCTGATGAGACGACGCACAACCACTGAAGATGATGATGGCACTGGTGAACGATGGAGGGGACGGTGAACACTAAACACTAAACACACAAAACACTGATGGCGGCGACCTCCGGCGCGCGAATGTCCACGTAACATGTGCGAGTCCGGGGACCTGCCAAGACGGGTAGAAGGGGGAGGTGGGGGAGAGGGGAGAAAAAGGATGCCAATGGCTGAGGAGTCGGGGGCAGGAGGAGAGGAACAGGGGAGGGGAGGCCCGAGGGAGGAGGGGGAGAGAAAAGGAGGAGGGAGGGAAAAGGGAGAGGAGGGAGGGAGGGTGCCCGGAGGAATAAGTACAGGAGGAGGGCGGGAGGATCAAAGTTGGTAGGAGGGGTAGATGGAAGGGAGGAGGGCATCATCAGGGAGGGGGAGCTGGCGGAAGCCACCTTCGGAGAGGGTAAGGAGGGTGGAGAGATGGAGACAGGGTGGGACGTGCGAATACAGGCGTGGCAGCGGGTGGGGGTGGGAGAGGATCGGGGAGACGAGCGGGTGAGGAGGATCGAGTTTGTGGGAGGTGTACAGGATCCGTATCCTTTCAAGGAAAAGGAGGAGGTGGGGGAAGGGGACGAGATCGTAGAGGATCCGCGTGGGGGAGGGGAGATGGATGCGATAGGCGAGGCGGAGAGCATGGCGTTCAAGGACTTGGAGGGATTTATAAAAGGTAGGGGGAGCGGAGATCCATGCTGGATGGGCATAACAAAGGATAGGGCAGATGAGGGATTTATAGGTGTGGAGGATGGTGGATGGGTCCAGACCCCATGTATGGCCGGAAAGGAGCTTGAGGAGACAGAGGCGGGAACGCGCCTTGGCTTGGATTGTCTGGAGATGGGGAGTCCAGGAGAGGCGACGGTCGAGGGTGAGGCCAAGGTACTTAAGGGTGGGAGTGAGGGCGATGGGACGGCCATAGACGGTGAGATAGAAATCAAGGAGGCGGAAGGAAGGGGTGGTTTTGCCTACAACGATCGCCTGGGTTTTGAAGGATTGACCTTGAGCAACCACTGGTTGCACCAAGCGGTGAACCGGTCAAGATGGGATTGGAGAAGGCGTTGGGAGCGCTGTAGGGTGGGGGCAAGGGCAAGGAAGGCGGTGTCATCGGTAAACTGGAGAAGGTGGACGGGGGGTGACGGCGGCGGCATGTCCGCCGTGTACAACAGGTACAGAAGGGGGGAGAGGACGGAGCCTTGGGGCACACCGGCGGAGGGGAAAAAGGTGTAGGAATCGGTGTTATGGATGGTGACATAGGAAGGACGGCGGGAGAGAAAGGAGCCGATCAGACGGACGTAGTTAATGGGAAGGGCGAAGGTTTGGAGCTTGAAGAGGAGACCGGAATGCCATACGCGGTCATATGCACGTTCGAGGTCCAGGGAGAGGAAGATTGCGGAGCGACGGGAATTAAGCTGTTCGGAAAGGAGATGAGTGAGGTGAAGGAGAAGGTCGTCGGAAGAGAAGGACGGCCGAAAGCCACACTGGGTGACGGGAAGGAGGCGGTGCTGGCGGAGATGCTGGTGGATGCGACGGGTGAGGATAGATTCCAGGACCTTGCTGAAGACCGAGGTAAGGCTGATGGGACGGTAGGAGGAGACGGCGGACGGCGGTTTGCCAGGTTTAAGGAACATGAGGATACGGGAGGTTTTCCACAGGTCGGGGTATTAACCGGTGGACAGGACTACATTGTAGAGCCTGGCCAGGGTGGAGAGGAAAGAGACAGGAGCTTCACGAAGGTGACGGTAGGTGACACGATCGTGACCAGGAGCGGTGTTGCGCTTGGTGCGGAGTGTAACAATGAGATCCTGTGTAGTGATAGGGGCATTGAGTTCCGTGTGTGTAATGTTGTCCAAGTACTGGAAACCAGGAGCGAGGGGAGGGACAGAGGTGTCAGTTCGATCGCGGATATCCGGGAAGAGGGAGTAATCGAACTGGGGATCGTCGGGGATGGAGAAGACATCGGAGAGGTAGGAGGCAAAGTGAGTGGCCTTACTAAGGGTGTCAGGGAAGGGGTGATCATCGTGGAGAAGAGGATAGTAGGGGGAGGGTTTAGTTCCGGTAAGGCGACGGAAGGCCGTCCAGAACTTGGAGGTGTTGATTGGTAGGGTTGCATTTAAACGGGTGCATGTCTGTCGCCAGTCCCGGCGTTTCTTAGCCGCGAGCAAATTACGAACGTGTCGCTGGAGTTGCCGGTGGCGTCGTAGGGTGTCCGGGTCACGCGTGCGGAGGAAGGCACGGTAGAGACGACGGGATTCACGGAGGAGGAGAACGGCCTGTGGGGGTAAGGTAGGACAGTGGGGGTGGATGGCGACAGTAGGAACGTGGGCCTCCACGGCCTCAGACAAGGTCTGCTGGAGAAAGGAGGCGGCATGGGTGACATCGTCAGGGTGGTGGTAGGTGAGAGGGTGGCTATCGACCTGGGTGGAAAGGGTATCCCGGTATGCATTCCAGTCGGCTCGGGAATAGTCGAGGACATACTTAGGGGGAGGGTCGGTACGAGGGTCGGGGCGAGGGCGACGATCGTCTGAAACGGTGAGGAGGACAGGGAGATGGTCGCTACCAATAGGCTCCAGGACATCCACCGTTATGCGGCCAAGGAGGTTGGGGGAGGAGAGGATAACATCAGGAGTGGAGTTGGATTCAGGACGGGTATGCCGGGGGATGGGGACGAGGTCACCTTGAAGGGTGGAGAGGAACCGATGCCATCGCCGTGACTGGGCAGTGGAACGACTATGGATGTTGAGGTCGGCGGCGATCATGTAGGAGGAAAAGGTACGATCGACGTGGGAGAGGAAGTCGAAGGGAATAGGAGCGTTGGGGCGGACATAGATGGTGGCGCAGGTAACGGTAAGGCCGGGGATGAAGAGACTAAGGATCAGGTGTTCGGTGGGGTCGGGAAGGAGAGGTTGTAGCCGAACGGGGATCTGGCGGTGGTGACCAATGGCAACTCCGCCACGCGCAATCGGGAGGGGATTATCGGAGCGGTGGAGGAGGTAGGGCGAAGTGTGAATGGTGTGGTGGGGTTGGAGGAAGGTTTCATTAAGGAGGAAGGCATCCATGCGGTGGGTGGCGAGGGTGTGCAGGAAGAGGTTCCTGTTGGCGGGTAGGGAGCGGATGTTGTTGAAAAGGATACGTTGCTGTCGCTCCATGATAGGGATTTAGACGAGGGTGTCGAGGCGGGAGAAGGTGAAATGGGCCTGGTTGTTGGAGTAGGTGGCGTACATCTTGAGTTGGAATATGGAACGGGCGGCGAGGGAGATCTGTTGGAGGGTGTGTGGGCGCTGAAAGGGATGAACATTCTGGAGGACGATGGTAAGGAACCTGATGATGTCCTCAGCGGTGGGGGGGGGGGGGGGGACGAAGGGAATTGCCAGGAGGGGTGGGGGCGTCCAGGGGACGAACAGGGACGGTGAGTTCAGGAGTGGTTGGAGGGGGTCGGGCTTTACACTTTTGGGAGTAGGTGGGATGGGGGAGATTGCAGGTATTGCAGGAAGGAGGGGATTGGAGGTTGGGGCACTGCCTGAGGAAGTGTGCTTGCCGACAATGCGGGCAGGTGGGGGCCTCACGGCACTCAGCTGTGGGGTGCGCGTTATAGCGTAGACACCTCTGGCAGCGCAGGGAGTGAGGAGGGGAACGGGAGGGGTCGACCTTGTAACGCTGGTTAAAAAGGAGGGCACCCTCCTTCAGGAGACGGTCAATGGAGGGGGCGTGCTCAGAAAAAACCCGCATAAGGCGGGTGGGGCCGGCAGCGTTATGTATGCGGCGAACCGCATGCACCTCCAAATGGGGATGCGCCTGGAGCTCCGCCAACACCTCCTCCTCCGTAATCACTGGACTAAGCCGAGTGATCACGGCGGTGTGAGTTGGCGGGCGACGCGGAGGTTGGGGTTGGCGGGAGGGAGGTGGTGAAGGAGCAGGGGTGAGAGAGGCATGAGGGCCAAAGCGGGTGACAGGGATGCGGGAAAGGAGGTAGGTGTGGAGGGTTGGGCTGGGGGAGGAGATGAGGACCGAATCTCGGCGAGGAGTGAGGAGGGAGATGGGGGCACCAGGACAATGCTGGCGAAGGAAGAGGGTGAGGTTCCGGGCTTCAAGGAGAGAGGGATCAGGACGGGAGAGGAGGTAGCGGTAGGAGGAAGGGGGAGAGGAGGAGGATGAGGGGGCAGGGACAGGCGGGGTGACTTCCATGGCATCATGGGTGGGGGAAGGAGGACGAGGCGCAGCCTTTTTGGAAGCAGGAGTGCCACCAGGGCACTTGACGGCGGTGAAGGAGGTGTGGGGGATGGGAACAACGGGAATTTGGCGGGGAGGGGCAGGTCCCGGGGCCGGAGTCGGCGCCGGAGATGGTGACGGTGACGGTGAAGGCGAAGGCGACGGCGACGATGACGATGACGGTGGCAGTGGCGGCGGTGATGGCGAAGGTGACGGGGAGAGCTGGGCGTGGGCAGTGGCCCGACGGGCCACCACCCGAGCCGGAGCTGCAGTGACAGGCTGGGGGAGTGGGGGGAAGGGATCAGAACGAGAGGAGCGGGAGGAAGAAGCGGGAGAGGGGGCGACAAAGATAGAGGGTGAAGGGAGAGTGAGGAGAGGTGGAGTGGAAGGAGGGGTGTGGGACTGGGCACACCAAGTTATAGTGGTGGAGGCGGCGGAAGGGGAGGTATAGACAATGGCGGTGGTGGTAGTAGTGACAGTGGTGGTGGGGGCGGACATGACGGGAGAGAGAAACAAGAACGAACAGAACGAAGAGGAGAGGACAGAAACTGGGGACAGACAAAGACGAAGACGGATGAAGACGAAGACGGCCGTAGACCAGGGTCAGGACGGCGGCGATGGCGGCGGCGGCTGGCACCGAATGGCGGCAGCGGCGAGCCCCGGCAGGCGGCGACGGCGGCGGCGGCGGCGGCGTCTGCGGCGATCAGCAGGCGGCGGCGGCGAGCACCGGCAGGCGGCGACCAGGCGGGGGTGGCGAGCCCCGGCAGGCGGCGACGGCGGCGGCGAGGACCGGAAGGCGGAGACCAAGCGGCGGCGGCGGCGGCGGCGGCGGCGAGCACCGGCAGGCAGTATGGACGGCAAGCAGACGACACGGCAGGGATCTTCCACGTCGAAGGCGCACCCTGAGAGTAGCCCAGGCAGTGAAACTCTTCGATGAAGAAGAGAGGGAATCCAACCCTCGAATGCGAACATAACTCTTTTTTTTTTTTTTTTTTACTTTATTGTTATTTTAAAGCCTGTACAGCAGGCAGGCTGTCAGCAGCATACTACGCTGCTCTTCAGCCATAGAAGGTACAATCAGCAAAAACAGGAGAAAAACATAAAAGTTACAAAACGGTGGGCAATAAACAGGAGACACAGAGAAACAAACACGGAGCCGTTCACACTCGACGATAAGCCACACTGCAAACTGTGGAGACGACGCACAAACACTGAAGGAGACGATGGCACTGGTGAACGATGGAGTGTGACGGTAAACACTGAACACTAAACATGACGGCACACACGATACACTGATGGCGGTGATCTCCGGCGCGCGAATGTCCACTGAGCGTGTGCGAGTCCGGGGACCTGCCAAGAGGGCAACAGGGATGAGGAGGGGGAGAGGGGAGGAAAAGAGGATGCCATGGCTTAGGAGACGGGGACAGGAGGATAGGGACAGGGGAGGGGGGGGCCCGGGGGACGAGGGACGAGAAAAGGAGGAGGGAGGGAAAGGGGAGAGAAGGGAGGGAGGGTGCCCCGAGGAACAAGCACAGGAGGAGGGTGGGAGGATCAAAGTTGGTAGGAGGGGTAGATGGAGGGGAGGAGGGCATCATCAGGGAGGGGGAGCTGGCGGAAGCCACCTTGGGAGAGGGTAAGGAGGGTGGAGAGATGGAGACCGGGTGGGACGTGGGAGTACAGGCGTGGCAGCGGGCGGGGGTGGGAGAGGATCGGGGAGACGAGCGGGTGAGGAGGATCGAGTTTACGGGAGGTGTATAGGATGCGTATCCTTTCGAGGAAGAGGAGGAGGTGGGGGAAGGGGATAAGGTCATACAGGATCCGCGTGGGGGAAGGGAGACGGATGCGATAGGCAAGGCGGAGAGCATGGCGTTCAAGGATTTGGAGGGATTTATAAAAGGAAGGGGGGGCGGAGATCCAGGCGGGATGGGCGTAACAGAGGATAGGGCGGATGAGGGACTTATAGGTGTGGAGGATGGTGGAGGGGTCCAGACCCCACGTTCGGCCGGAAAGGAGCTTGAGGAGACGGAGTCGGGAACGTGCCTTGGCTTGGATTGTCTGGAGATGGGGAGTCCAGGAGAGGCGACGGTCGAGGGTGGCGCCAAGGTACTTAAGGGTGGGGGTGAGAGCGATGGGACGGCCATAAACGGTGAGATAGAAATCAAGGAGGCGGAAGGAGGGTGTGGTTTTGCCTACAATGATCGCCTGGGTTTTGGAAGGATTGACCTTGAGCAACCACTGGTTGCACCAAGCGGTGAACCGGTCAAGATGGGATTGGAGAAGGCGTTGAGAGCGTTGCAGGGTGGGGGCAAGGGCAAGGAAGGCGGTGTCATCGGCAAACTGGAGAAGGTGGACGGGGGGTGACGGCGGCGGCATATCCGCCGTGTACAAAAGGTACAGAAGGGGGGAGAGGACGGAGCCTTGGGGCACACCGGCGGAGGGGAAAAAGGTGTAGGAATCGGCGTTATGGATGGTGACATGGGAAGGACGGCGGGAGAGAAAGGAACCGATCAGACGAACGTAGTTAATGGGAAGGGCGAAGGTTTGGAGCTTGAAGAGGAGACCGGAATGCCATACGCGGTCATAGGCGCGTTCGAGGTCAAGAGAGAGGAAGATTGCGGAGCGACGGGAATTGAGCTGTTCGGAAAGGAGATGAGTGAGGTGAAGGAGAAGATCGTCGGAAGAGAAGGACGGCCGAAAGCCACACTGGGTAACGGGGAGGAGGCGGTGCTGGCGGAGATGCTGGTGGACGCGGCGGGTGAGGATAGATTCCAGGACCTTGCTGAAGACCGAGGTAAGGCTGATGGGACGGTAGGAGGAGACGGCGGACGGCGGTTTGCCAGGTTTGAGGAACATGAGGATACGGGAGGTTTTCCACAGGTCGGGGTAGTAACCGGTGGACAGGACTACATTGTAGAGCCTGGCCAGGGTGGAGAGAAAAGAGACAGGAGCTTCACGAAGGTGACGGTAGGTAACACGATCGTGACCAGGAGCGGTGTTGCGTTTGGTGCGGAGTGTATCGATGAGATCCTGTGTGGTGATGGGGGCATTAAGGTCCGTGTGTGGAATGTTGTCCAAGTACTGGAAACCAGGAGCGAGGGGAGGGACAGAGGTGTCAGTTCGATCGCGGATATCTGGGAAGAGGGAGTAATCGAACTGGGGATCATCAGGGATGGAAAACACATCAGACAGGTAGGAGGCAAAGTGATTGGCCTTACTAAGGGCGTCAGGGAAGGGGTGATCATCGTGGAGAAGAGGATAGTAGGGGGAGGGTTTAGTTCCGGTAAGGCGACGGAAGGCGGTCCAGAACTTGGACGAGTTTATAGGGAGGGTAGCATTTAAACGGGTGCATGTCTGTCGCCAGTCCCGGCGTTTCTTGGCCGCGAGCAAATTTCGAATGTGTCGCTGTAGTTGCCGGTGGCGTCGTAGGGTGTCCGGGTCACGCGTGCGGAGGAAGGCACGGTAGAGACGACGGGATTCACGGAGGAGGAGGACGGCCTGTGGTGGTAAGGTAGGACGGTGGGGGTGGACGGCAACAGTAGGGACGTGGGCCTCCACGGCCTCAGACAAGGTCTGCTGGAGAAAGGAGGCGGCATGGGTGACATCATCGGGACGGCGGTAGGCGAGAGGGTGGCTATCGACCTGAGTGGAGAGGGTATCCCGGTAGGCATTCCAGTTGGCACGGGAATAGTCATGGATGTACTTAGGGGGAGGGTCATGACGAGGGTCGGGGCGGGGGCGACGGCCGTCTGACACGGTGAGGAGGACAGGGAGATGGTCGCTACCAATAGGCTCCAGGACATCCACCGTAATGCGACCAAGGAGGTTGGGGGAGGAGAGGATAACATCGGGAGTGGAGTAGGATTCGGGACGGGTGTGCTGGGGGATGGGGATGAGGTCGCCTTGAAGGGAGGAGAGGAACCGATGCCACCGCCGTAACTGGGCAGCGGAGCGACTATGGATGTTGAGGTCGGCGGCGATCACATAGGAGGAGAAGGTACGGTCGATGTGGGAGAGGAAGTCGAAAGGAAGAGGGGCGTTGGGGCGGACATAGATGGTGGCACAGGTAATGGTAAGGCCGGGGAAGAAGAGACTAAGGATCAGGTGTTCGGTGGGGTCGGGAAGGAGAGGCTGGAGCCGAACGGGGATCTGGCGGTGGTGGCCAATGGCAACTCCGCCACGCGCAACTGGGAGGGGATTATCGGAGCGGTGGAGGAGATAGGGGGAGGTGTGGATGGAGTGGTGGGGTTGGAGGAAGGTTTCATTAAGGAGGAAGGCATCCACACGGTGGGTAGCAAGGGTGTGCAGGAAGAGGTTCTTGTTGGCGGGAAGGGAGCGGATATTGTTGAAAAGGATACGATGCTGTCGCGCCATTGGAAGGACTTAGACGAGGGTGTCAAGGCGGGAGAAGGTGAAATGGGCCTGGTTATTGGAAAAGGTGGCGTACATTTTAAGGTGGAATATGGAACGGGCGGCGAGGGAGATCTGTTGTAAGGTGTGGGGGCGCTGAAAGGGATGGACGTTTTGGAGGACAATGGTGAGGAACCTCATGATGTCCTCAGCAGTGGGGGGGGGACGAAGGGAATTGCCAGGAGGGGTGGGGGCGTCCAGGGGACGGACAGGGACGGTGAGTTCAGGAGTGGTAGGAGGAGGTCGGGCTTTACATTTTTGGGAGTAGGTGGGGTGGGGGAGGCTGCAGGTATTACAGGAGGGAGGGGATTGGAGGTTGGGGCACTGCCGGAGGAAGTGCGCTTGCCGACAATGCGGGCAGGTGGGGGCCTCGCGGCACTCGGCTGTTGGATGTGCATTGTAGCGCAGACATCTCTGGCAGCGCAGGGATTGAGGGGGGGAACGGGAGGGGTCGACTTTGAACCGCTGATTGAAGAGGAGGGCACCCTCCTTCAGGAGACGGTCAATGGAGGGGGCGTCCTCAGAGAAAACCCGCATAAGGCGGGTGGGGCCGGTCGCGTTGAAAATGCGGCGGACTGCCCGCACCTCCAGGGTGGGATGGGCCTTCAGCTCCGCCAGCACCTCCTCCTCCGTGATCGACGGGCTAAGCCGAGTGATCACGGCGGTGAGGGTCGGCGGGCGACGCGGGGGTTGGGGTTGGCGGGTAGGAGATGGGGAGGGAGCAGGGGTGAGGGTGGCGTGAGGACCAAAACGGGTGATGGGGAGGCGGGAGAGGATGTCAGTATGGAGGGTGGGGCTGGGGGAGGAGATAAGAACAGAATCCCGTCTGGGAGTAAGGAGAGATATGGGGGCGCCAGGGAAATGTTGGCGGAGGAGGAGGGAGAGATTCCGGGCCTCGAGGAAGGAAGGATCGGGATGGGACAGGAGATATTTGTAGAGACCGGGTGGGGAGGAGGAGGAGGAGGGAGCGGGGCCTGGTGGGGAGACGTCCATGGCATTTTGGGGTGGGGATGGGGGGCGGGGTGGAGCCTTTTTAGGAGCAGAGGAAGTGGAGGCGCCACTAGGGCGTTTGACAGCGGCAGATGGGCGGGTGGTGACATGAGGGACGGGAACGATGGGGAGGTGGCGGGAAGGGACAGGTCCCGGCACGGACGCAGCAGTCGGCGCCGGAGAGAGTGACTGTGACGGTGCAGGCGAATGTGGCAGTGATGGTGATGGTGACGATGACGGTGGTGGCGGTGATGGCGATGGCGACGGCGACGGGGAGAGCTGGGCGTGGGCAGTGGCCCGACGGGCCACCACCCTAGCCGGAGCTGCAGTGACAGGCTGGGGGAGTGGGGGGAAAGGATCAGAACGAGAGGAAGAGGCGGGAGAGGGGGCGACAAAGAGCGAGGGCGAAGGGATAGAGAGGAGGGGAGGGATGGAAGGAGGGGGGTGGGACTGGGCACACCAAGTGATAGTGGTGGTGGCGGCGGAAGGGGACGTATACACGATGGCGGTGGTGGTAGTAGTGACGGTGGTGGTGGGGGCGGACATGACGACAAGAAGAAGAAAGAAAAACACAGCACTAAAGGGACAGGACACACACTGGGAGACGACGGACGGCGACGGCGACGGCGACGGCGACGGCGACGGCGACGGCGACGGCGACGGCGACGGCGACGGCGACGGCGACGGCGACGGCGACGGCGACGGCGACGGCGACGGCGACGGCGACGGCGACGGCGACGGCGAGAGGCAGGGACGCTGCTGCCGCGGACTGGGCCGGGGCGGCGGCGACGGCGACGGCGACGGCGAGAGGCAGGGACGCTGCTGCCGCGGACTGGGCCGGGGCGGCGGCGGCGGCGGCGGCGGCTGCTGCTGCTGCTGCTGCTGCTGCTGCTGGCAGGACTGCTGCTGGCTGGACTGCTGCTGCCACCGGAGGGCGGGCTGGCTGGCTGGCTGGCTGGCTGGCTGGCTGGCTGGCTGGCTGGCTGGCTGGCTGCGGGACCACCGCTGCAGGCCGGGACCGGGAACTGCTGCTGGCTGGCTGGCTGGCTGGCTGGCACCTGTAAACCCTAGCACTTCGATTAGCGCGAAAACGGCACTATCGAAGGGCGGTAACCTTTCGGTGTACCGCCGGAGATGGAACATAACTCTTCATGAAACGCAAGTTATAGGGGTGGATTGCACATTGCGAGTGCGGGAAACGTCCGCCGTTCATCCGCTGGAGTTGCGAGTTGGGCGGTTGGGGTGGGGCACGAACGGGTGCAGGTGAAGTGATTGCCGGTCCACGATTTCGTGCGGCAGAGGCGCTGGCGTTGGGGTGCTGTGGTCGACAGAGGATGCAGGCTTTGTGGGTGGGGTCGAAAGATGGGCACTGTGGGCCCATCGATGTCTTAGTCGGCTTGGCGTCTCATAGATGGCGGTATCGTCGTTGCAGGACGTCATGCTGCGGGAGACCTACAGATGGCGGTATGTTTTGTGGTGCGCTCGACATGGCGGACGTAGTGTTGTCCGATTCGCATAGATGGAGGTATCGCATGTGGTTTCGCCGTATTTTCATAGATGGCGATACTGTTTTGCCGACGCACACGGGACGCACGGCACGCGCAGGCTTGCACCCACACGCACCGCACGCTGTGGCGCACGGACACGGAGCCGCGGCGCGAACGCAACCCTAACACGCTTGGCTCGAGAACACCGTGACGCCGGGTTGTTATACCACGACGCACGCGCTCCGCCTAACCGAGTAAGTAAAGAAACAATGAAAGTAGTGGTATTTCACCGGCGATGTTGCCATCTCCCACTTATGCTACACCTCTCATGTCACCTCACAGTGCCAGACTAGAGTCAAGCTCAACAGGGTCTTCTTTCCCCGCAAATTTTTCCAAGCCCGTTCCCTTGGCAGTGGTTTCGCTAGATAGTAGATAGGGACATTTTTTTTTTTTTTTTTTTTTTTTTAACTATCATTTACCCACTATCTAGTTAGCCTAAGTGGGTAGTGATAACTAAACAATTCTACTTTATTACAATTACAGTGATTTACATAAAAATATTAGTTCTAATTAAATTAACAATTGTTATTCCTTCCGGCCACTTAGCCGCTCCGGGTTACCAGGAGCGTTTCCGTCCCTACCACGAGGAGGTGGGCCGGCTTCTACTATCTTGAAACCACTGCATTTATTTATATTTATTTTTACATCCCTCCACCACCCTTTAATTTTACAATTCTGCATGAAAAGAAACACTAACTACTCTACTACAATTTACAAAAATAAAACGCGCTCTTCTGCGCTAATTAACAACAAAAGAAATTTTATACATGCATGGAATTATTTACAAAGTCTCAATATGCTATAAAGTCTAGTCGGCAGTTTTTTTTTTTTCATCGGTTTGATGTTCGGACAAGCGAGAAGGCGGAACACACACTTGGTACTACCCCAAGGCATTCCTCTCATCTATGTTTCCATAGATTGGGGAGCCTTCCCTTCTTCGTCCATCTTGCCCTCTTCGCTGTCCGCAATATTTCTTTCTGCCCCGTAGGAGCAAGGCGGACAGAGGTCGCCCGTCCATAGTGGCATGGACATCCACATCACTCTGGCAAGCGACCCTCCCTTCCTAAGTCTTCTCTGGGTATTTCGTCTATAAATTGATGCACGTTACTCCTCAGACTTGGCTGAGGAGTACAGCTTTTCTCTCTTCTAATCTTCGTCGTTTCGCTCAAATATCAATTTTGCAAATTTAGAAACCTGATCGACTAGTTGTTGAAATACATTAAATCTTTCTGGGCTTCTAAGGATCTCCATGAGCGGTGTGTTTCGCAATTCCCGTCTTGCCTCATTGGCAACTGGGTCGAATTCCGGGCATTCCAGAACTACGTGCTCGGGCGTCCCCACAGGAGCGCCACAGACACACTCAGGCGACCGCATACTGCCAATTCTATGTAAGTATGTAGGATAAGGGCCATGCCCGGATAAAAAGTGTTATTTTTAGATGTCTCATCTTAAGCCTCTCGCGGACACTGGGAAAGAAGTCGAAGACCCTTCTCCCAGTGTCGGAGGACTGCCACTGCTCTTGCCAGATATCTGTAATTTTTTCTCTAATCTGCTTGATATTATTCATGTGTTCTCCTATAAGTGCTGTTACTTTTTCGTATTCCCGTTTTTGGATCCAGTGTATAGCTGCGTGTTGCCTGATCATTAAATCCAGCGGGTGAAGTCCCATTATTACTTACAGAGCATCCGTTGGTGTGCTGAAGGCACCAACACACCGCATGATTACATTTCGCTGTATTCGTCTGATGACACGTGCTGGTTTCACCTGAGTGAGCCTGTGCGCCCACACGCTGGAACCATACCCCACAACTGGTATCAGTATACAATTATTGTACATTTTAGTTGCCCCGGGGGGCAAATGGAAACGTCTTTGAGCAATACTGATCAGTTTGTTGAATATTGTAAGGGATTTGCTAGCCAAATGGTCAATATGCGGAGCATAGCTCCACGCCTCATCCATGAGGACGCCCAAGTACCTTGCGGACCTAGATCTCGCAACTAATCTATTATCCAGCCGCACGACTGGATCACGGGCCAGCTTTCCTTTTAAAAGAATGTAATTTGATTTATGTGGTGCAACTTGTAGTTTTGACTTTTGGCACCATTGCATTAAGATCTCAGATGCTTGTACTGTTTTATTCTCTATTTCAGCACGACTATCTCCCTCGACCATGATGAAAAGATCGTCTGCATACGCCACCGCTCCCAGTACCGTGTCGTTCCCATCCAAAGTTGTCAGCAGGGGATCCATGTTTACATCCCAGAACACGGGGCCACACACAGAACCCTGCGGGCAGCCCTTTGAGATGTCTTTCAACATCACGGCACCAGGAGCCGTGATTCTCGCAACTCTTTTCCGACAGTAATCCTTCAGGCAACCGTATAGCGCCCCTGGGCACTCCATCTCCCTTAACTGGGAAAAGAGCGCCGGCCACCACAGGTTGTCGAAGGCGCCGGAAATATCCACCATGATGCCCAGGACATATTTCTTCGTGGACGAGTGCACAATACTTGCTACTTTATTTATGGCATCAGATGTAGACTTGCCCTTTCTGAACCCGTTTTGCAATTCACTCATACCACGAAGAAGCCTGTGGCTAGACAGTCTAGACATCAGAAGCTTTTCAAAGGTTTTGCCCAAAACGTCAAGTAAACAGATGGGCCTACAGGACTTTGCAAGTGTAGGGTCCTTATCTTGGCCCTTCTTTATTATGACTACTTCTGCTGCTTTCCAGCATGTTGGGAAGCTCCGCATTTCCAAACATCTGTTGTAAATTTTGGGAAGACTTGGTGCCAACTTTTGTGCTATGCACTGCAGTACTTCTGCCGGTATACCATCTGGCCCTGGGGCTTTCCGCCTTGCGAAGGATTTTATTGCTTGTACCACCTCCTCTTGCGAGAAGGGGTAGACTTGTAGATTATTATTGTATTCTATTTGGTCTTGCTGACGTATCTCCCTCTGCAGCTCAGTGTCCAAGTCAGGTCGGTCGTCCAGTAGGAGCACATGAAGTAACTCCTCGGCAGTTTGTCTCCAATCAATTGTCATGTCGTCAGTGTCTTCCTTTTTGATTGTGGAGAGCTGCATTGGGGAGTGTATTTTCTCCCTCACGATTTTGTATGGCATGCCCCAAGGGTCCAGGGTAAGATGTTCCTTTACGAAGTCCTCCCAACTCTGCTGTCTGTGTTGATTTAGGGTATCCTTAAAGACCCTCTTCTGTCTTCTATATATGGTAAGATGGAATTGTCTTTCTGCTTGGGCGAAAGCCCTTTGATAGTTCCTGCGTGCTCTACGCCTGAGCCTCGACAGCTCCGGAGTCCATGGCGCAGTCGCTTTCCGAATGAGACGTCTTTTCACTGGTATCGCTACGGCGATAGCCGTCTTTATAGAGGTAGTTAGGGCCTCGACTGCCTCTTCCACGTTAAATTCAATTCCGAGCTCTGGAGGATCGAACTCCGCCTCCAGAAGGCCCCAGTTGGCCCCAGTTGGCTCTCCCGTAATCATAACGCATTGTCCACTCTGCAGGCACCCGGTCCTCCTCCACAGATATTTCGAATTCAATGACATTGTGATCACTCGTAGTTATGCCGTCGTGTGTTTTCCAGTTCAGAATTTTGTTTGCAATGTCCATTGAGGTTAATGTGATGTCAATGAAAGATGCTGCCCCGGCTCGGCTCCTATAGGTTGGAGGGTTGCCGGGGAGATTCGCAACATTCAAATTGTGTTCCATGATTAAATCTTCTAGTTCGATTCCTCTGTGGTCTTGTACTGGGCTATGCTAGAGCGGCGATTTTGCATTTGCATCCATTGATATTATTATAGGCTTGTCTTGTAAGG
Source organism: Schistocerca americana (assembly GCF_021461395.2). Classification (NCBI taxonomy): domain Eukaryota; kingdom Metazoa; phylum Arthropoda; class Insecta; order Orthoptera; family Acrididae; genus Schistocerca; species Schistocerca americana. The sequence continues at coordinate 588,883,597 of NC_060121.1, forward strand.
TTCTTATTGCTGTCTGCAATTGTCCCAGGTAAGTGTCAATATCATGTCTGTACTGACAATACAAACTCATTAAATACAGACTGTGTCCTTTTAAATTTACTTCTACAACCGTAAGATGTGTAGTACATAATTGAGTAATTACAGTTGTTTTGATTAAATTACTTAATATTATGATTGACGTCATTGGTTGCTGGCCTGAGGCAATCACCTGTGCGTTAACAGGAAAGCCAGGGACCCTTCCCGAGACGGAGTATGGTTCTTGTATTAATAAAATGTCTACTTTATGTTCCTCTGTTAATCTTCTTAATTCGTGTAAGACTAACTGGCTTCTCATTGGATTTACCTGAAACACTCTAAAGTGCATCAGGATACCTTGTATGGAAATGGCTATTTGGCCAGGTTTGGGCAGGATCATAAGCGATCCTGCCGTACATCATTACCATGTCATTGTATATCTTCTTTAAGTCAAAAACCCTGCCCCTTCGAGCAAAAACTTTCGATACGAGTTCCTCTAGTTCTTTGAACTCAAGAGGTATGTTTACTGCAGCGAGCTGGATGCAATCTGCATCCTCCAGAGCAGGGAATGTTATCTTTCTTCCTCTGGGATGCCCGGTCCTCACCAGCTGCCTAAGAGCCACCGTCAAGATCGCTGGATCTTCTAATCGTGACAGTCTTAATGACTCCTCGCATATACCATATGTATTCCCAGGGGGACAGTTATTATAAGTCCTTTTTCTTACAGAGGTGTCTACATCTACTAGGTCTATTTTCTCTTTCACTTCGCCACCACTAGTTACTTCTACTTTCAAGGTTTCCAGTGCTACTTGTTCTACAGAGTCCTTTGACAAATTTTCTGTGCCACCACCAGTTACAGTTTTGTCTAGATACAAATTTGTTAGTGCTTCATATGTCTTCTCTGCAGAGTGTCCAGCAGCCGAGCCGGTGCCAGACGCCGATGTCCTCCCCCTTGAGGCCAGGAAGCCCCCGACCTGGCAGGAGAAGTCCGCCGCCCCGCCCGACCCCGCCGCCGCGACCGAGACCCCCCTCCTGTCGGCCAGAAAGGACCCGACCTGGCAGGAGAAGTCTACCATCTCCGGCTGCACCACAGGAACTGGAACATAGTAAGAATCGTTGATTTCGTCATCTTCATCCAAAGATGATTGCGATCTCCACCTTCTCCATGTCTCTGCATCCCGTGCTACTTTGCTAGGTGACTTCCGTTTCTGGACTTTTCGGCTAGTCGCCATAGTCAGTCCTTTGAATCAATCTTTGGAGTAACAACTTGTAGGTCATACACTCCCGTCCTGGGGAGTGACAGATCCTCTTTCTGTACCTACAGGGGATGCATATTTCTCGTTTATCACAGGATTTTTTATCATGGCCATCTTCCCCACATTTTCCACAAACTGAGTTCTGAAAATTTCAGTATTTAGCCACATGGCCATAATCCTGGCATTTTGTGCATTTTGCCAGTGCTGTATAGTCTTTAACTGATATCGCTGTGTATCCTATATATAATTTGTTTGTTTTGACTATCATTTTTCTGAGATCAGGTGCCACCTCTACGGCATGATGCACCGTGGGTTGATCCCGTGGCCCTGTTTTGAATCGTAACTTAAATTTCTCAATAAATTCTTCTTTTGTCATCATTTCCTCAAAATTTTGTTCATATGCACAATTGATGACGTCGTCCTGCGACATGTACGTCGGGACGTCGTACATCATCATTAGTGGTCTTCGTTTCTTTGGTTTCTCACAAACAAAGGAGTCATTTAATTTTTTGTTTGCTAGTAATTTGTCACAGTCCTCAGTTGAGGCTAATTCGACTATTAATATGTTTTTGGTCGTTCTGACATGGTTAATTTTGATTTTATCTGTTCTTGGATTAATACTTTTCTCAAACTGCTCTTTGGCCTTCTTAACGTCTTCGCCTTTTTTCGGTTTGACAAAGATGGTTGGTACAGTTTTCTTGATGTTCTGCCTTATTGTCTCTTGAACTGTCTTTTTAGGTTGAGCCGCTGCTGCTACTGCAGCATACGACCTTTGCGGTTTCTGTAATTCATTGCGGAGCCGCTCATTTTCGGCTTTCACTTCCGCGTACTGTCCTTCTAATTTAGCATGGGCAAGAGTCCAGTTTGCTATATCCTCTTTCAAAGCCCTAATCTGATCGGCATTTATTTTTCCATGCCTGACACTCCGATCTAATAATCGGAGGAAGGAGGCATGCCTCTCCATAACTGACTGATTTAAGCTTCTCTCATCAATAGGAGCATCATGCTCCGAAAGCGCCGATTCACTCTCCGGTTGTTCAGCCATATTTGCCAAGAAGAGTGAAAAAATTGGGGCCCGTCTGTTTCCCCTGACCGGCACCTCTAGCATGGGGGGGGGCTAATGGCAGCTCGCCCACCGGTCCCGCCCCTGGACCTAGGGCACAAGAGAGCTGCTAGGTTGAGCGTGCCGTTTCCAACACACTCGTCCTCTTCGACGGCCTTGCCATCGCAGTTTTCATCCCTCCCTCCCTGGCAAGTGCCCCCCGCACTCCGGGAAGGCGGATTCACCTTCCGTCCTTCGCCCCTTACTAGGCCGAGCTCCCACTCAAGGCCAAGGACCCGGCCCTACTCAGGTGCCGGGTCGGTCACCCAGACTTTCAGGGGTCTGGACCCAGCTAACCTAGCCGGGGACATGTCACCACACCCCGGCTTGGCAGATCATGTCTCGGAAATCCAGAGACACGGCGAAGGACACTTGACGGCTCAGGCCGGAGTCCCACCCTGGCGAGCAAGACCGTCGGAATCAGTGCGCAAGATGTTCGGCGCACTGTGTTTTGGGAACAGGTGTTTTGTCCCCTTTGACGCAGCACCCCCTGCGCCATGCACCCTTTGCTTTCGCCTTGGGTTGGGGGACTTTTAACGTCGTCCAGGACGTGAGGAACTGCGGCAGCAGGACCGCAGGGTTCCGGGATCGTCGTGAGACTTACCCTCATACCCTCGCCCAGCCACCGCGCTCAACTCAGGGGAGACAGTTGTTGAGTCTCCCGTAACGCAGCTTCCCCTGCGCCATGCACCCTTTGCTTTCGCTTGGGTTGGGGGCATTTAACGTCCTGCCAGGACGGGAGTCTTACGTCCTACCTTGACACACGACAACCCACACCTATCGACACAGCCCGGAAGGTGTTAAAGGAGTCAGTCCGGGTCTTATCCGTGGAGTTTTACATCAACGAGACGGTGCGGCACTCAAACCCGAGTTACGTTCCCCGGAGGGTCTCCACACGTACTTGGGGATCATGACCGACCATGTCTCACCCACCGCTTTTGATAATTCATGGTGGGCCAGTGCGGACCAGTGTGGGTTGCACCCAGTTAAGGGCTAGCCTTTTAACGTCATGCATGGACGGCCCTTCCCGTGTTAGCTTCGCCCCATCCAAGGGGGGTACTGAGAGCCAGGGCCACGTCAAGGCCACGGGATAGAACATTACGGTCCCCGCCCCACTCAGGTTCCTCTGAGCCCCGCTGAAGACAAAATTTCAGGGAATCAGAGGGTCTCCTGGCGGTTTTAACCCAGTTATCGGGAGGCAACACACCTCCCCTGGGTGGCGCCACGCAGACCGCTTTCCCAGCGAGATAGGGACAGCGGGAATCTCGTTAATCCATTCATGCGCATCACTAATTAGATGACGAGGCATTTGGCTATATTTGCCGTCTTTATTCACAAGCAGTGAATAATACATAAGTGAGAACCCTTACAGTGGGTATACAAGATGTCACACAATACACATAAATATAAATATATAAAAGGAAAACACACTTAAGTATAGACACTAACTAGGACAAAGAGGGGGATTATGCCTGAGAGAGCCAGGCAACAGCTAAGGGGTTGAACACACCCTAACCAACGCCGGTGCGGGGCATCGTGCGGCGGCGAGGCGCAGTCATGGTGTCGAAACGCCGCGCCGCCATAATGCTGCCCAGAAGAACTCGTGTGGCTATAGTTGAAAGGTGGCCCTTTACCACGCCCACCTCCTGCAGTGCTCTGGCAGAAGCTGGGGACCAGACCCCACGCCAGTTGATGGTCGCCGACGTGGTGGTGATGTCCTGGGCCGCCGGGAAGAGCTTGCGCACCTCCTCATGGACAGCCTGCCTGTCGTAGGCCGCAATCTTTTCACGATGACATCGATCGAGGTCGAGGGTGTCACCGACCACCTGTGCGTCGATGATGACTGCCGCTCCTTCACGGGCTGCCACGATATCCGGCTTTCTTAATCCTTCAGTTGTACGAAGGTGAGGCTCCTCCAAAACGCTGAAGCCCCTTTGGCGTAGGCCTCGCGCCAGATAAGACGCCACTGCGTCGTGTCTGGCAATGCGAGCCCCATCGCTCCTCCTACATTGCTGGATAACGTGGTTAGCCGTCTCCGTCGCGTTGCAGCCACCACGACACCTGGTGTCACCCTCCCTGCCACGCAGGAGTCGTGCCTTGGTGGGCAATGCATTAATCCTGGCACGTAGACAGGAGATAAAATCACAGCCTGTGACGAACTGCCGAGTGGTGGATACCCAGCAGTGCTGCCCGGGTGTTTGGGCAGACTTACGTAATGCAGAGCCATCGACTGAGGAGTGGAGGCGCTCGGCCCAACACCGGCCCAGTTGGTAACTGGACTTAATCACGTCCCCACGCCATTGCAAGGCGTTGTCCAGTTGGCAAATTTCACGTCGCAGCAAGTCCTGGGAAGAATCGTCCACAGCTACACCCAAACCCTGCATCTTCGCCAGCCTCCTCCTTCGAAGAAGTGGACCAAGCCAGCGGGCTGATGGAACCCCCAAGCCCCCATGAGTTATTGGGGCATGGAAGTATCCAACAGGTGCATCTGCTGGGAGACGCAGCCAAGTTCGAACAGCTGCCCGCACACAGACATCCAGGGATGAGAGGGCCCCCAGACGAGTTCTCCCCAAGGCCAGACAATGGTAAATACCCGGGAGGATTATGGACCGAAGGGAATACAGTCTCTGCTGAGGCTTTAGTGGAGCACGCTTAATGATGTCAAGCTGCTTCTCGACCTCCCGCCGAGGATGGAAAAAACTTCGTCCGCCGGTGGTGAATTGCAGTCCCAAATACTTAAATGTATCTTCCATCGCCAGTGCTGGAATGTTTTGGACACCAGCACGAAAGATGACTGTCTCGTCGACCTTGGTCTTCTTCTCCCGGCCTGATGACACCAGGGCGAGAGAGAAGCACTTTCGTGGGTTGATCTCAAGCCCAAGATCACCCAGGGCCGACGTGGCGATGGTAAGAAGTTCCTGCAATCCATCACGAGTCTCGGCGAACAGCAGGAGGTCGTCGGCGAATGCAGCAGCATTTACTCGCCGTCCGAGAATGCGTGCCCCAACATGCTCAGGGAGACGGGATAAGAGGATATCTACTGCCATGTTAAAAAGGATGGGGGACAGAGGGTCACCCTGCCGAACACCCCTCGAAGGCCGCACCAGATCGGACGACTTCCCACCAGCGCAGATAACCGTCGATCCCGCCCCATAGCACCCCTGGATGTAGTCAACGAACTCGACCGGCAGGCCATGGGCCCTCAGCACAGGGCCAAGGGCCCCATGAGCAAGCGAGTCGAAGGCCTTTGACACATCCAGGGACGCCAAGTACAGCGAACCGGCGGCCCTCCGCGCCTGAGTCATCGCCAGATCCAGGATAAAGGTGTTATGAAGCATCCCATCCTGAGGGATGAAAGCCCGCTGACGACCATCCAAAGTGCAGAAGCGCATAAGGTGGCCCACCAGAACCTTGTGGAAGGCTCTGGTTAGCACCGAGCACACTGTAATCGGACGGAAGTCAGCAGGGGATGCTGCGGCGGTCTTCTTGGGGAGCAGGGTGGTCCTGGCCTGAAGGAGACGGGATGGAAGGGAACGGGAAAGGAGAAGGATATTCAGGATTTTAAGGAAAACCTCCCGGGGAAGGCGACGCAATTGGGCCGGTGTAAGACCATCTGGGCCTGCAGCGGAGCTTCGAGGTGGTAGGGCAGTAGCCGCTTCTTCCGCAGTGATGGGAGCCCACAGTTCGTGGAAGGGTACCATCTTTGAGAATGGCAACAGCCTGTCGGACAGGCCCTCACCCCGGGGAGGCCGAGACCTGACACGAGGTGGGGCAAAAAGGTCTGTCCAATACTCAATCAGCCCCGGGATGGACGGGGGCTGATGCAGAAGAGTGCCCTCAAGGAGCCCGTTGATACAACGTGCCGGATTTTTCTTGAAGGCACGCTGGACCACTGCATATTCCCACCTTCGTCGAGCACGCTTCCGCTCTGGAGGCTGTTGGATCCGTATGTTTGCAGCTTGATGGACAGCTGGTTCCATGCTCCCTAACTCATCCAAAGCAGGTAGCAACATTGCTCGGATAGTATCCCGGCTAGTGGTAGGACCAAGAGCCAGAAGAGCGTCAAGAGAGCGAAATCGGCGGCCCGATGGAGGGAGTTCAGAAACAAAGGACCAGATGGCAAGGTCAACGCTATCCCCCTGAGGTGGAACGTGTGATACAGGGGATCCGTCACCAGGCTCAGCCGCAGCATCATGAGAACCATGAGCACTACTGGGGAGCTCGGCGACAAACCTTGCCACCATGTCCCGATAGGACTTCGCCCTACGCTGGCACTTGATGGACTCCAGCGTTCGAGCAGGAAAGGCCTTGGCGAGCTCCTGGTTAAAGAACTTGCAACCGTGGATGGTCAGGGTTGCTTCGGCATGGGCCAAACGCAAGAGTTCTTCTTCAGACCACCTGGCCTTCTTCCTCACCGTCTGTATCTCCGCGTTGACTGCAGATGGATGAGCATGGCGCCGGTGAACACCGAGCCCAGTCTTGGTGGAAAAAGACCGTGAGCAATCAGGGCGGACAATGGGGAGCGGCGCTCGACCCGCATCGGTTGGCCGGCTGGGTGGCTCATCAGCTGGCACAGGCGCTCCAGTGGGAGGCCTGGTACCACGTTTACTTCTTGTTGTTGGGACAGCTGGAGCAAAGGCACGAGGGGAGGCAACCCCCATGCCCTACACACACCCTGCTCTGTCGGTCGAGGAACTTTGGGAGACTTATGCCAAGGCATAACCTTCCTCAGAACCTCTCACGACCCCCGTCACGTGAAGGCCAGAGCTAGGATTTCCCACCGAGAGGCTAAGCGAACCATCATCCAACCAACACCACTAGGATGCTAAGGAGTGGACCGAGAGGATCCGTATATGACGCATCATGTGAGCATTTGGAGAGTCATAGTTACTCCCGCCGTTTACCCACGCTTGCTTGAATTTCTTCACGTTGACATTCAGAGCACTGGGCAGAAATCACATCGCGTCAACACCCGCTAGGGCCATCGCAATGCTTTGTTTTAATTAGACAGTCAGATTCGCCCAGTCCGTGCCAGTTCTGAGTTGATCGTTGAATGGCGGCCGAAGAGAATCCACGCACCCGCGCGCCCCCGGAGGAGCACGCTAAGGCGGACGCGGCCTCGCAGCAAGGAAGATCCGTGGGAGGCCAAGGCATGGGACCGAGCTCGGATCCTGCACGCAGGTTGAAGCACCGGGGCGCGAACGCCGCGCAGGCGCGCGCATCCTGCACCGCCGGCCAGCACGAGGCCAACCAACGGCGAGAGCAGACCACGCCCGCGCTAAACGCCCGCACTTACCGGCACCCCTACGGCACTCACCTCGCCCAGGCCCGGCACGTTAGCGCTGACCCACTTCCCGACCAAGCCCGACACGCCCCGATCCTCAGAGCCAATCCTTATCCCGAAGTTACGGATCCAATTTGCCGACTTCCCTTACCTACATTATTCTATCGACAAGAGGCTCTTCACCTTGGAGACCTGCTGCGGATATGGGTACGAACCGGCGCGACACCTCCACGTGGCCCTCTCCTGGATTTTCAAGGTCCGAGGGGAAGATCGGGACACCGCCGCAACTGCAGTGCTCTTCGCGTTCCAAACCCTATCTCCCTGCTAGAGGATTCCAGGCAACTCGAACGCTCATACAGAAAAGAAAACTCTTCCCCGATCTCCCGACGGCGTCTCCGGGTCCTTTTGGGTTACCCCGACAAGCATCTCTAAAAGAGGGGCCCGACTTGTATCGGTTCCGCTGCCGGGTTCCGGAGTAGGAACCGGATTCCCTTTCGCCCAATGGGGGCCAGCACAAAGTGCATCATGCTATGACGGCCCCCATCAACATCGGATTTCTCCTAGGGCTTAGGATCGACTGACTCGTGTGCAACGGCTGTTCACACGAAACCCTTCTCCGCGTCAGCCCTCCAGGACCTCGCTGGAGTATTTGCTACTACCACCAAGATCTGCACCGACGGCGGCTCCAGGCAGGCTCACGCCCAGACCCTTCTGCGCCCACCGCCGCGACCATCCTACTCGTCAGGGCTTCGCGGCCGGCCGCAAGGACCGGCCATGACTGCCAGACTGACGGCCGAGAATAGGCACGACGCTTCAGCGCCATCCATTTTCAGGGCTAGTTGCTTCGGCAGGTGAGTTGTTACACACTCCTTAGCGGATTCCGACTTCCATGGCCACCGTCCTGCTGTCTTAAGCAACCAACGCCTTTCATGGTTTCCCATGAGCGTCGAGTCGGGCGCCTTAACTCGGCGTTTGGTTCATCCCACAGCGCCAGTTCTGCTTACCAAAAGTGGCCCACTTGGCACTCCGATCCGAGTCGTTTGCTCGCGGCTTCAGCATATCAAGCAAGCCGGAGATCTCACCCATTTAAAGTTTGAGAATAGGTTGAGGTCGTTTCGGCCCCAAGGCCTCTAATCATTCGCTTTACCGGATGAGACTCGTATGAGCACCAGCTATCCTGAGGGAAACTTCGGAGGGAACCAGCTACTAGATGGTTCGATTAGTCTTTCGCCCCTATACCCAGCTCCGACGATCGATTTGCACGTCAGAATCGCTACGGACCTCCATCAGGGTTTCCCCTGACTTCGTCCTGGCCAGGCATAGTTCACCATCTTTCAGGTCCCAACGTGTACGCTCTAGGTGCGCCTCACCTCGCAATGAGGACGAGACGCCCCGGGAGTGCGGAGGCCGCCGCCCCGTGAAGGGCGGGGAAGCCCCATCCTCCCTCGGCCCGCACAAGGCGAGACCTTCACTTTCATTACGCCTTTAGGTTTCGTACAGCCCAACGACTCGCGCACATGTTAGACTCCTTGGTCCGTGTTTCAAAACGGGTCGTGAAATTGTCCAAAGCTGAAGCGCCGCTGACGGGAGCGATTATTCCGCCTGAGAGCATCCCGAGCCAACAGCGGCGCGGGTCCGGGGCTGGGCCAGGTAGGTCCGTCATCCGGGAAGAACCGCGCGCGCTTGCCGGGAGCCCGAGCGCCCAAAGGGGCGAATCGACTCCTCCAGATACACCGCCGGGCAGCCAGCCAGGACACCGGGCCTCTGCCCAACAGACGCGAACCGAGGCCCGTGGAAGGACAGGCTGCGCACCCGGGCCGTAGGCCGGCACCCAGCGGGTCGCGACGTCCTACTAGGGGAGAAGTGCGGCCCACCACACACCGGAACGGGCCCACCCCGCGGCGAGTGGAAAGGCAACCGGACACGACCCCGCCGCGGATTGCTCCGCGCGGGCGGCCGGCCCCATCTGCCGAGTGCGGAGGGCAGTGGCCGGATGGGCGTGAATCTCACCCGTTCGACCTTTCGGACTTCTCACGTTTACCCCAGAACGGTTTCACGTACTTTTGAACTCTCTCTTCAAAGTTCTTTTCAACTTTCCCTCACGGTACTTGTTCGCTATCGGTCTCGTGGTCATATTAAGTCTCAGATGGAGTTTACCACCCACTTGGAGCTGCACTCTCAAGCAACCCGACTCGAAGGAGTGGTCCCGCCGACGCTCGCACCGGCCGCTACAGGCCTGGCACCCTCTACGGGCCGTGGCCTCATTCAAGTTGGACTTGGGCTCGGCGCGAGGCGTCGGGGTAGTGGACCCTCCGAAACACCACATGCCACGACAGGCGGCAGCCTGCGGGGTTCGGTGCTGGACTCTTCCCTGTTCGCTCGCCGCTACTGGGGGAATCCTTGTTAGTTTCTTTTCCTCCGCTTAGTAATATGCTTAAATTCAGCGGGTAGTCTCGCCTACTCTGAGGTCGTTGTACGAGGTGTCTCACGCCACACCGCCAGCCGGCTATGCACGCTACCGAGTAAGTACCGGTATGCGAACCGCCAGGCGACGGGCGCGCATCGCACGTTTAAGGAGACGCGGTCGGCCCCACAGGCGGCCGCGACACTCGCAGGTCTGCGAAGCGGGGCAAACGCCGCGCGCTTCAGTATACGTAGCCGACCCTCAGCCAGACGTGGCCCGGGAACGGAATCCATGGACCGCAATGTGCGTTCGAAATGTCGATGTTCATGTGTCCTGCTGTTCACATGTCGACGCGCAATTTGCTGCGTTCTTCATCGACCCACGAGCCGAGTGATCCACCGTCCTGGGTGATGTTTTCTTAGTTTCCACTGTCTCTTTCAAGACAGTTGCATAGGCGGGACTGAGACGTGTGGCGGCCCCTGTTCCAAGCGTTCTGTGTCCAACGGCCTCACGGCCGATGGGCGTCGTACGGCTCCACACCGGAGCGGACAGGCAGTCGGGCGAAAGTCATTCAAAACCGGCGCCAGGCGCCAGGTGCCGCAGGCCAGCTGCTCCAGCGCTTCAGCGCTCGTACCACACAACATTGCCGTTAGTTTTGAGAAGCACGCGTGGTTCCGCACGCGGCGCACGGCTACTGCGAGCCGTACAGGTAGCGTGTTGCGCGACACGACACGCACATCGAAAGACATGCAGTCTAGTCGGTAATGATCCTTCCGCAGGTTCACCTACGGAAACCTTGTTACGACTTTTACTTCCTCTAAATGATCAAGTTTGGTCATCTTTCCGGTAGCATCGGCAACGACAGAGTCAATGCCGTGTACCAGTCCGAAGACCTCACTAAATCATTCAATCGGTAGTAGCGACGGGCGGTGTGTACAAAGGGCAGGGACGTAATCAACGCGAGCTTATGACTCGCGCTTACTGGGAATTCCTCGTTCATGGGGAACAATTGCAAGCCCCAATCCCTAGCACCAAGGAGGTTCAGCGGGTTACCCCGACCTTTCGGCCTAGGAAGACACTCTGATTCCTTCAGTGTAGCGCGCGTGCCGCCCAGAACATCTAAGGGCATCACAGACCTGTTATTGCTCAATCTCGTGCGGCTAGAAGCCGCCTGTCCCTCTAAGAAGAAAAGTAATCGCTGACAGCACGAAGGATGTCACGCGACTAGTTAGCAGGCTAGAGTCTCGTTCGTTATCGGAATTAACCAGACAAATCGCTCCACCAACTAAGAACGGCCATGCACCACCACCCACCGAATCAAGAAAGAGCTATCAATCTGTCAATCCTTCCGGTGTCCGGGCCTGGTGAGGTTTCCCGTGTTGCGTCAAATTAAGCCACAGGCTCCACTCCTGGTGGTGCCCTTCCATCAATTCCTTTAAGTTTCAGCTTTGCAACCATACTTCCCCCCGGAACCCAAAAGCTTTGGTTTCCCGGAGGCTGCCCGCCGAGTCATCGGAGGAACTGCGGCGGATCGCTGGCTGGCATCGTTTATGGTTAGAACTAGGGCGGTATCTGATCGCCTTCGAACCTCTAACTTTCGTTCTTGATTAATGAAAACATACTTGGCAAATGCTTTCGCTTCTGTTCGTCTTGCGACGATCCAAGAATTTCACCTCTAACGTCGCAATACGAATGCCCCCGCCTGTCCCTATTAATCATTACCTCGGGTTCCGAAAACCAACAAAATAGAACCGAGGTCCTATTCCATTATTCCATGCACACAGTATTCAGGCGGGCTTGCCTGCTTTAAGCACTCTAATTTGTTCAAAGTAAACGTTCCGGCCAATCGAGACACTCACTCAAGAGCACCCTGGTAGGATTGCAACGGGGTCCGCCTCGGGACGCACGAGCACGCACGAGGCGGATCGCACGCCTTCGGCTCGCCCCACCGGCAGGACGTCCCACGATACATGCCAGTTAAACACCGACGGGCGGTGAACCAACAGCGTGGGACACAAATCCAACTACGAGCTTTTTAACCGCAACAACTTTAATATACTCTATTGGAGCTGGAATTACCGTGGCTGCTGGCACCAGACTTGCCCTCCAATAGATACTCGTTAAAGGATTTAAAGTGTACTCATTCCGATTACGGGGCCTCGGATGAGTCCCGTATCGTTATTTTTCGTCACTACCTCCCCGTGCCGGGAGTGGGTAATTTGCGCGCCTGCTGCCTTCCTTGGATGTGGTAGCCGTTTCTCAGGCTCCCTCTCCGGAATCGAACCCTGACTCCCCGTTACCCGTTACAACCATGGTAGGCGCAGAACCTACCATCGACAGTTGATAAGGCAGACATTTGAAAGATGTGTCGCCGGTACGAGGACCGTGCGATCAGCCCAAAGTTATTCAGAGTCACCAAGGCAAACGGACCGGCCGAGCCGACCGATTGGTTTTGATCTAATAAAAGCGTCCCTTCCATCTCTTGTCGGGACTCTGTTTTTTTTTTTTTTTTTTTAAAAAAAACTTTATTTTCCATATCGTATTATTTATACAGTGTAGCCCACTGCCTTAATTGATTAGTGGGCCGAAGATCTCATACATTTATACAATACAATTGCAGCTTTCTAAATATAAGTTAGTACTTAGTTAGTAGCAAATAGCAAAGTACATTGGAAACTACAATGGGCAGTTAGTATGTTAATAATGGACTATATGTGACCTAACTAAACTAACTATGTACTAGTCACTAAGCCTGCAGCGTTACAAAGGTGTCAGCTAATAGTATAAACCTACTATTAGTCCTTGCCCATTGAGCTAACCCCAATGGGCGTGCCCCTGACACTGGGCAGGCCATGGAGTTGGTCGCTGCAGGTTCCTAAAAGTATCTATAAACTAAGTTCTACAACTACAATTAACCTAATGTCACAGTTGGGTGCGTTGTCTGGATCGGTGGGGTTGCTCCCCATTCCCCCTAATCCCGGGGCTCGGCGGATTCTAGACTGAAGAGTCGACCTTTCCGTGCCCGGGCGGATTGGGAATAAGGTGCTGTCTTGATCAGTGATTTAATAGATTCCTAATCATGTGTTAGTGTGGTTCATTCAGGTAGTCCTTTAAGACTTTTTGTGAAACCGCGTTAGCCAGTTTGTTAATGGTCCGAAAGGTGTCTTGATGTCTTAGCAGTCTATATGTGTTATTATGAGGTAGTTGTTCGCGTAACTCTGAGGCCACATCATTGAAGAGTGGGCACTCGTAGACCACATGGTCAGGAGTGCCTTCCGGAGCACCACAGTCACACGTAGGTGTCGCCTTTTTCCCAAATCGACATAGATATGTCGAATAGGGTCCATGTCCAGTGAGAAAATGGATGAGTCCCCTGGTTGGTTCAAAATAAGTCATTTCTATTCTTTCCCTGACGTCTGGCAGTAATTCGAAGGTCCTACGTCCTGTTTCTTCACTTGCCCATTAAAGTTGCCATAGCTGTTCCCCTTTTAATCTGATCTCAACTTTGTTGTCGGTCCTACTCCATAGAATTTCCTCTATCTTGTCCAAGTTCCCCTTTTTTGCCCAGTACCAGGCGGCCTGCTCCCGAATTTTGATATCTAGTGGGCAGAGTCCCATTATGACTAACAGGGCTCCTCCTGGTGTAGTCCTACAAGCCCCCATTGATCTCATAACCATATTCCTCTGCACTCTTCTCACTGTCGTGGCACGCACCAACCTCGTGAGCCTGTGTGCCCAGACTCCTGAACCGTAACCCACTATGGAGGTGAGTATGCTGTTATGATATAGTTTGATGAGATGTGGTGGAAGGTGGAAGCGTTTGTGTCCAATGGAGATGAGGTTATTGAGTACTTGTAAAGCTCTTTGTGTTACGGTTTCAATGTGTCTGCCAAATGACCACTTCTCATCAATGATGATACCCAGGTACCGAGTCTCTCGTCGCCTAAGAACAGGTAAGCCCTCTATCCTGACAGTTGGATTTCTTACTAGCTGTCCCTTTAGAAGGAGGTACGATGATTTAGTCGGTGAAATTGTCATTTTAGTATTCTGGCACCGATGTTGTAATGTTTGTATTGCTCGTTCTATCTTAGGCTCAATGTCTTCTCGGCTTCGACCGCCAACCAGTAGAAGGAGGTCATCTGCGTAGGCTATCACCTCCAGCACTTCATTAGTTTGCTGTAATTTATCCAATAAAGGTTCCATGTGGATGTCCCAGAACAGGGGACCTAGCACGCAGCCCTGGGGACATCCCTTCGTGATTGTTTTTCTTACCCTTGTGCTGGGGGATGATAACCAGACCTCCCGGTCCTCACAATAGCTCCTCAGACACCCATATAGCGGCCCTGGACACTCCTTCTCCCGTAAACAGGAGAAGAGCGAAGGCCACCACAGGTTGTCGAAGGCGCCACTTATGTCCACCATGATGCCGACAACGTACTTGTACGGGGTAGAGCCACAGACCTCAGCCGCCAGGGCGATTGCATCAGATGCCGAACGCCCCGGCCTAAAGCCGAATTGCCTGCTGCTCATCCCGCACAGCACTCGGTGCGCAGCCAGTCTGTCAGCTACCAGTCTCTCCAGAACCTTCCCAAGCAGATCAAGCAGGCAGATTGGCCGGTACGATTTTGTTTCTGCTGGGTCTTTATCGGCTCCTTTTTTGATGATAACTACATTTGCCCTTTTCCAAATTTGAGGGAACTTTTGCTGCCTCAGACATTCGTTGTATAGGTAAGTTAGAGGGGCGACTATCTGGGGAGCCAGGAATTGCACCACCTCCGCCACAATGCCATCCGGCCCGGGAGCTTTCCCTATCTTCAGGGTTTTTATGTGGGCAGCTACCTCCTCTTCAGAGAATGGGTAGACTGCCGTATCATTTCCATATATATTGCTTCTATAGTGCTCTCGCAGCTGCCGTTGTTCATTTGTCTCTCCCTCCGCTGTATCATCAGGCAGCAGGGACTGGAGAAGAACCTCGGCAGTTTCCTGCCAAGATTCTGTCATCCAGTCCCCACACCTGACGGTTGAGAGCTCCATCGGAGAGCGGATTTTTTCTCAGACAAGCTTGTAGGGAATTCCCCAAGGATCGAGAGCAAGTTGGTTTAGAACAAAGTGTTCCCAACTTTTGGATCGTACTTCTCGTAAGTGTTTGTGGAAATTTTCTTTTGCTTCTCGGTACAGTTGCAGCCATCTTTGTCTCTCAAGCCAGACGACACTGCGCTGGTAGTACCTCCTGAGCCTTCTGACAGACCGACGCATCTCCTCCAATTCGGCTGACCATGGTGACGGAGAGGCTGCTAGCCTTCACTGTTCGAGTTATTGCTGTAGTCAGTTCTTCAGCTCTTTTGTCAATGTCGATGTCCAAAAGTCCGTCACCTTCTGGTAGTGCAGGAATGTCGCACTCCCTGGCAAGTTTCTCCCAGTCGGCTCTTTTATAGTTATATTGCACCTCCCACACCATGGCCCAGCGACTCTCCCTGTTTCCCACACTGAAAGAGATAAGATTATGGTCACTGGTGGTAGCATTCTCTATCACTTCCCACTGCTGAATTAGGGGCACCGTGTTGGGCGTAGCCAGGGTCACGTCAATGTTTGTGCCCTGGCCACCTCCCACCACATAAGTCGGAGGATTTCCAGGTCTATTTACTACCACCAGCTGCAAGGCCATAATAGCCTCCTCTGCCTTCTCTCCATTTGAGTCCCTGGTGCCGCTGTACCATAGGGGGGATTTAGCATTTATATCGGCAGTTATAATTACTTTTCACCCCCGCAACGCGGTGATGACTGTGGTAAGATGTGCTAAATGTATTTCGATTTCGTCAGCATACTGAAAATACATATTGATAAGGACGATGGTGCCAGATGGAGTTTGCAGCTCCACGACGTTGCAGTGGCTGGATGAGAATTGTGTGAGAACTATGGCTCTCATAATTCTATTAGTTATAATTATTGCCGATTTTGGGTTTTCTCCACTACTTATAACTTGCCATGTCGCGGCTGTGAATACTAATTTCCCGTTTAGGGAGTATGGCTCTTGCAGACAGATCAGATCCAGTCTCCTCTCCTCCACTTCCTTACGTGGCTCCTGCATCACTAGTCTACTGTTGTGGGCGTTTAGTTGTCCAATGGTGATTTTTGTCATCTAGTTATTATGGAGAATATGTATGTATTCTGTCATTTGGCCAGGTCTTATTCCAGTCAAACATGATACGTCCATTTGCTAAAACTGCTTGTACGTAAATGTCGTCCAAGTCAAACTTTTCCCCGCGTCTTTCAAAAAGTTTCTTGAGTAAGTCCCGCAGGGCTCCGTAGTCAGTGGGGAGATTCACTGACTTTAGCTGGATTCTGTCTACGGCCTCCATTACCGAGAAGGTGACTCTCCTACCATTTTCGTGTCCCACCCGGACCACGTGTCTTAAGGCAGTGGTCAGGGTAGTCGGCTGCTCTAGTCTCGCTAATTGAATGGTAAATTTTGCATGTATTAGCTCTAGAATTACCACAGTTATCCAAGTAACGTGGGTACGATCTAAGGAACCATAACTGATTTAATGAGCCATTCGCGGTTTCACCTTAATGCGGCTTGTACTGAGACATGCATGGCTTAATCTTTGAGACAAGCATATGACTACTGGCAGGATCAACCAGGGAGCTGCGTCAACTAGAGCTGAGCAGCCGGCCGCCCGGGAGTGTGTCACGGGGGCCCGCGCGAACACGCAAGCGTCCGCTCAATTATTCTGCAAACAGGAGGAGGCTGAGCTCCCCTGCACAATACACCTCGAAACCCTCTCAGGTCCCGGCGGCGTGCAGCGCCGTCCTAAGTACTTGGTCGGGTTCGAGAGAGGCGCAATCGCCCGGAGTTTGGCGAGTAGACGCTTTAGGTGCGACCACCCGTGCTCCCAACTGAGCTTGCCGCTGCCGACAGAGGCCCGGGAGCGTGCTGTCGTGGCATTGCCGCCGGGAGACAACACGCGCCACCTACGGTGACCGGCAGCTCCAACGCCAGCGCCACAGAAAGACAAAAGCCCCACTTGGGTGCTGAAGCGAACTCTCCCAGCACAGCGCACGCGCCAACACGTCCGCACAGCTGCGATACAAACCACCTGCGAGAACCGCTGAGGCGACCGAGCAGCAGACGGCGTCGCGGCGCCGAGCGCCGGGCGGCGGCGCATCCTCAGCGCACACAGTCCTCAATCGGACCAGCACACTGCAGATGTCCACCGCGCTTCGCACCGGGCCCGCGAGGACCTACTTTGGCCGCACGGCGCCGCGTGCAGGGTGCGCCGGTGCGTCGGCCGGCGCGCCTGCCACTGGCCGCCCCCACCAGCCGGCTGTAGCGCGTGCGCCCACGCACCGCGCGGCCAGCACACCGGGAGGCCCCCCCTCACCGGCCGGGGACGGTCCCACCCAGCCACCGCCGCGTATCGCTTCACACCCAGATGCCATTCACGTTCGTGGGCATGGTGGGTATCGCTGAAACAACCGGTTGGTAGCTCAACCGATCGTCGCCATCACTGATTCACCTCTAGCGAGAACAACCGCACCACAACGGTTTACCAGTTGTTCATTTGCGTAACGTCACGAGCAAACGTAGACGTCCATCGCCATTTGCAAATTCAACGATTGTTGCATGCCTGTGTCAGGTGTCACGACACACTATGTCTGCCCACATACACGCAACAACATGTGCACGCTTAGAGAACACGTGGAAGGTGGCCCCCGTACATATGCGATGTCCATTGCGCGAACGACTGTCAACCGGCCTCTGTCGCATGTCGCAGATGTGGAACGCAGTGCACCATGCTATCACGGTGTGTGAGAAGAGACGACTACGTCTGACAACACGCGCCACTACATCAACAGACGGCTCATGCTGATCGCCATCCAGGGCATACCACACTGCAATCCAGCTCTTATAGGGAGATGACACGTAGCTGAGTGCACAACATTTGGACCGCATGGTTCGCCGTTGTTGGCGCAGTCGTTGTACGGTCACATGTACCACGATGTATCATTCAGTACATGAGGACCAATGTGCAGTACAGTGTGTGATTTGGACGTACAACATCAGCGGACAGTTGACACAGGCCGTACCACAGCGTAGGCTAAGTGCTTCGCCATGCGAATGCCAATGAACAACTGCGAAGGGCATTGAGCATGTACGTCCTGCTGCCATCCACATTACAGTGTATAGCTGCAAGGTGTTTAACATGAAGCGATACACTGGGGACCGGGCAGTGCGAGTAGCAAACTATATTGCGGGGGTTGCAGTTAGGCAACACTACACTAATTTAACGCGTCGTATGACAATTACAGTGCAGGTTAAGGCCCAACGTGGGTTACGTCACGGCGCAGTATGGGTTAGGTTAAGGCGCAATATGGGTTAGGTTAAGGCGCAGTATGGGTTAGGTTCAGGCGCAGTATGGGTTAGGTTAAGGCGCAGTATGGGTTAGGTTAAGGCGCAGACAGCTCGCAGCTCATGTATAGGGACAGTATCATACATGGCTGCTCTGGTTTGGGTTTCCCCTTGCCAGAGGTGGATTATCATCAGGGATCCCCGAGCTTCCGCTCATACTCCCTTCAAGTCCAACCCATGCATCCACTACCCAACTACGTCACAACGAAGGAAACCAGCTTGGAAAAACTACCCCCTTTGTGGGGGAATGGACCTTCCATCTGAAGAGCGCCTTTAGGGACCCTTTTGGGTGCCCACAGGGAACCACGTGGAGGCGGCGCCGCCACTGCTGATGGCGACCCTTTTCATCAGCAGTATAGCGTCCACATACAGCATAATCGTAATTACGGAGGTGCTCAGGTGAACTACCTGAGCCCCCAGGCTGGCGAGGCCCACATGCTGTTGATCACCAGTTTCCCAGGATCTCGGCCAGTTCTTGTCCATGTACTGGTATTTCTGCCCTCCGACATTCCCTTCTCGCCACTGGTGTCCCAGGAGCCATGTAGAGGCATCATCGGTGGTTCTGAGAGTCAGCTCGTCACCCCTCCACACTCAGCCATGTTTCCTCCAAGTGCGCGAGATATCAGGGCTGTTTCGGAATCATGGGTCAAGGAAATGATGTTTTCCAGTTGGTGCTGGTTCTTGTACTGGGTCGCAATCGGTTCCTACTATTTACTGTACGTTTCCTTAGGTTGCTTCACTGATGATTCTCGCTACTTCCCTGATCTCAAATGCTTCCTCAGCAAATGCCTTTATTGCTGAGAAAGTTTCTACTGTTTGGAGCAGAGTTTCCTTTCTGTGGTAGCATGTATGTCCCACTGCTTGTATAAGCTGACTTCTGGGCTCAGTGTACTGCTTACAGGTGTAGAGGATGTGATTGGAATCCTCTTCCTCACCACATGTACATCTGGCGTCATCTTCAATGCCCAGGTCGCAAATTTTCTTTTTCAGACCGTGGTCAGTCAGCAGGCACGTTAGGGAGTATGGTGGAATCGTCGCCCTCCGCCAACTTGCCTGCCACATTCCCACGTCTGGTATCCAGCCGTAGGTTTCTCTACCCTTCTCTGTCTGGTTCCATCTATTCTGCCACTCCTCCTGCAACATGATGTCTATTTGCCTGCTGGTATCACGTCTAGAGCTTTGCCCAGCAATGGGTCTTGGAGCCCGGAACCCTGCGACCGAGCCAGCAACACCATGTCGAGTATAGTACAGCAAGGCTGCCTTCACTATCTCCAGGTCCAGCGGCATGCATCCTGTTAGTACTTGCAAGGCCTCCGTCGATACAGTCCTACAAGATCTGGTCATCTGTAACAGAAATGGCCTTTGAATTGCCTCAATTATTCTTTGGACATATCGGTGCTTGGTCCGATCAGCCCATGCAGCTGCACCATATCTGCAAACAGAGAGGCACAAGCCCTGATAGATTACCCTTAGAGATTTTTTCTGCAGACCCCACTCTGTCCTAGTTATCCGCAAGAGGGAACCTGAGACATCACTTAATCTATTCTGGATGTTCCTCATGTGAGGTGTGAACCAGAGTCTTTCATACAGAGTTACACCAAGATATGTAAACTCTGCAACGAACTTGATATTTCCTCCGTTGAAGGGAATTGTTGGTGGTCTGTGACTGTCAAATCTGCCCTTGATGGTCATGGCAACTGTCTTATGTTTGGATATCCCTAGCTTGTTTTCGGTGGTCCATCTGCTTACCTCGCCCAGCGCGATTTTTGCTCTGTCCTCTATCTGTTTCCTGCTCTGACCCTTAATGATGATTGCGAGGTCATCCGCATATGCCACTTTTGTCCATTGCTCGTCTTCTTTTTCAATCACAATCTCATCAAAGACGAGATTCCACAGGAAAGGACCGCAAATAGAGCCTTGTGGACAGCCCTTTGTGATCAATTTTTCTACACAGCCAGCCCTATTTTGGACCATAACCTTCCGGTTTTTAAAGTAATCTGCCATTAAGTCATACAAATTACGTGGGCACTGGATTGCTCTCAGACGCCTCATAACACTAGGCCACCATAAGTTATCAAAGGCCCCTGCTATATCTACAAATATTACTACCACATACTTTTCCTCACAATCCACACTACCCATCACTTGCCTAATAGCCATTTCTGTTGATGCGCCTTTTCGAAACCCAAACTGGTTGTGGGCCTTGATATTTGAATCATCATGGCGTTTTTCCAGACGACTGACTACCAACCTTTCCAAAATTTTCCCTAAGATAGATAGAAGGCATATTGGACAGTAGGATTTAGGCTCATCCCTAGGTTTGTCTATTGATTTCAGCAATATGCAGACATTTCCCTCCTTCCACGTATCTGGGACTCTTCTTTCCTGTAGACATTTATTGTATAAATCTGAGAGAAGATGGGGACTGGTGTGCCAAATTCTTTTTATAATAACGTCATCAATACCATCCGGACCTGTTGCCTTCCCTGATTTGCAAGCCTTTATTGCTGCCCCTATTTCTTCTAGTGTGAATTCTGGGTCAAGGTCCACATTGTCATAGTTGTTGTTGTCAGTTTTCACAGCTTGTTGGTCATCTGTGTCCTGTTCTGGGTTGTCATCAGGAAGCAGGTTCTGTAATAATGACCGTACAGTCTCCTCCCAAGTCATTGTAGGAGTCTGGTCTTTTGTTTTTATATTACTCAGCACGTTTTCTGTCCCATGTTTTGGCCGAATTATCTTTCTCACTATGGCCCACGGGTCATTCTGATCGCAGTCAGTGACCCATTTCTTCCAGGTCTCCTCTTTGGCTTTAGCAATTTCCTTATTGTAGTTGTTTTTCACTCTATTGTAAGTTTGTTTTGCAACTTCTATGTCTGGTGCATTATTATTTTTACGTGCTCGTTGCAGACTTCGTCGTGCTGAAATGGTGTCACGTCGCAGGTTAGCAAGTGTTGCATTCCACCATGGCACTGGATTCAGCACCTGTCCTCTTTCTCATTGATCGGCTACAGCTCTCGTGGATTGCTGCCTGTAGCCTTGTGACCATTTCATTAACTCCTACATTTTGGCTTTGTGGCCAGTGGGCTGTGGACCTGATGAGATGCTGGTCAAAGGTGGGCCACTTTGCGAAGCTTGTGTTGTAGGTGACAAGTTCCACAGTAGTTCTCGCTCTTTGAGGTACCACGAATTCATATGTTATTGCCCTGTGGTCACTTGACGTCCATTCTTCATGAACCATCCACTTGCACACCGCTTTGGCAGCTGGAGGTGTGCAGAGTGTGATGTCAATATTGCTCTCCCCATTTGGGCCAGAGAATGTAGTTAGCTCTGACCTCTCATTCATTATTATCAGCCCGTGTTGTGAAATGAAGTCTTGAAGCGTTCTGCCTGCTGCATCCATCGTTGAGCTGTGCCAGATTGGTGAGTTTGCATTTGTGTCCATCCCTATTATAACTGGTTTTCCTGGCAGTTTGTCGAGGATAATCTCCAGTTGATGGAGAAAAAGATCTATGGGTGATCCATATTGGCAATATATGCTGGCAATGTAGATGTCACCAAAGGCTCCATTTATGTTGGCAGCAGCTATGTGCATGTTGCAGAAGCTTGTCAACTGCAAAGCAGTTACTGTTTGTGACTTAACTGCTATTGCTGCCTTGGGTGCTTCGTCTTTGGGGCTGTAGATCAGCTGGAAGTTTGATGGGTACCCAAATACTTTGTTATTTACGCAGTAGGGTTCCTGGATCAATAGCACATCTATATTTTCTTCGCTGATTCGCTGTGCCAATTGATCTGGGACGATTCTTGCTCTTTGCCCATTTATTTGAAGGATACTTATTGCCTTTTCTTGTGTATCTGTCCGTGGTCTTCTTCCAGGTTGTACTGCTACATTATTATTACATGCCATAGTCAATTGTGCTATGTATTATGGCCTTTATTCTATTGTATTCAGGGCAAGATTTCTCTGTCACTGCGTGGGTGTGTGCCTTCTTAGCCCGCTTACAGTTTGCACATTGGGCTGGTTGGTCCTTCTTTGAGCACTCCTTAAAAGTATGTCCAGGTGCTGCACAGTGGCCACAAATGGTTTCTGCATTCTTGCACTTTGCTGCTGTGTGGCCATGACCTTGGCACTTGTAGCACCTGCTTATATTGCTGTAGTTTTGTACCCTGTGCGAATTGCAGTTTATGTAGACCCTACCATATTGTACTATTTTGCTCCAGAGTTTTGGTGAGACTTCCAGTACCATGTTTGCTTCCTCACGGTTTCTTGGGCCAGTCTTGAACAGCACTCTTACGCCATCCATAACGTCTTCCTGTGTCACATTCATCCTGGAGAGGTTTCTCTCAAACAGTTCCATTTTGAGTTCATCTTCACTTGTATTCCTGTTTACATCAAAGATTATAATCTTTGGGGATCTTTTTTTTTTTGATCAGAGACAGTGATGCCTGATTGTGAGATGTCTTCGCACTTCCTTATTTTCTCGACATCCTGATCATTAGGGACTTCAAGGACAATACCTTTGTCCTTTATTGACCTGCATTTGGAAATACGCACGTCTTTCAGTGAGGTTGCAACAAGGTTCTTTACTGTTTCTTCAAGTTCCTTCTCAGTTTTCTGGACTCCTTCTGCTGGTTTTATCATTAGGACTTTAGGCTGTTGCGGTTTTATCAGCTGCTGTTTGGGTGCTGAAGGTTTTGCAGCCGCCTTGTTGGCATAGCTTTCAACCAGTGGCGGTGTTCCTGCTTGGGAGGCCTTCACACATCGCAACTCTGTTTTAAGTGCAAGAACCTCCATCTCATACTTCTTCAGCATCTGTTCATACACTGAGAGTTTTCCTAGGATAAACTTCTTCTGGGCATTGTTTATTTTATTTACTTCGTTAAACAAGAAGGCTTCCATCTCCTCTCTTATGTTTTCCATTGTCTGAAGGTCGGTACATGACGCTGGGTTGTCCTTGTCCCCAGGAGCAACCGAGTTTCGTCCAAGTTGACTTGCAGCGCCTACAGTGTCCTTAGTAGGCCCCATTTTGGGGCGATCACTATGGAGAGCTCAGTTTTCCGTGGGCAAGACTACCACTATCCCTGGATAACGAGCTTAGCAGGGCCTACACACGCGATCGCCAGTCACGACTTAACCCTGCAGCACATTTTCCTAACCTAACACACTGATAATGAGCACACTAATAATACACTAATATGGAACTTATGGATATGATGTTAAAGGAAAACGATAGCCTACAAGAATAATATGAAAACGGGCTGTGGACTTGGAGAACTCCTTGTAGCTCTCCTTTTCCTCACCTAAGTTTGCACTTCCTCGCAAGCTACGTGACACACATGTCTTTGCTTATGCGAAGGTAATTCCTAACCTAACAGACAAGTAAGAGAGTAAGGGCACACTTTGAAAGACAAACGTATAACCTAGCAGGATAATATATGCACCTTCCTGCAAATTTTCCTAACCTAACACACTAATAATAATCACACTAATAATACACTGATAATGAACATATGGACATGGTGTTTAAAGGAAGACAGTAGCCTACAAGAATGATATGAAAACAGTCTGTTGTGAACTTGGAGAAATGCATGTAGCTCTCCTTCTCACCCAACTTTGCACTTGTTTGCAAGCTACATGACACACATGTCTTTACTTATTCGAAGGTTATTCCTAACCTAACAGACAAGTAAGAGAGTATGGGAACACTTTGCATGAGAAACATATAACCTAGTTGTTTTCTGTCCCTGAAAGAATACGCGCGTCCGCCAGTCACGCAACATACACAAACTACCTCTTTGGGAATAAATTTTCTAACCTAACACGCAAGTAATAAATTAATTGACACCGTATCAAGTAGCATACGAGTATAAAGCACCACAGTGTTTTACAAGCTTGGGTGATAGCTCAGGGCTCTCCACTTTCTCTCCTACATTTTGTGCGCTCTCGCAGACTGTGCAGCACCCACGACTTTACTTCTGCAAGTGTAGTTCCTAACCTAACAAATAACTAGCTACAATGAAGACATATTACGAGACAAAGTGATACAACCTACAAGAACACAGTAGACACATCCAAAACAGAAGCAACAATATATACTGCACAAGCAGTATCTAATCTACTAGCCTAGCCTAGCCTTTTCTCGTTGGGAATCGAAAAGGTAGCAGTCGGACAGGAAAACAGCGCGTTTAGAATTTACCTAAGCCTTAGCATTTCGATGGTAGGTGACGATATTCTGAGGCGCGCAGGAACTGCGGATTGTGACGGAAGAATGAGCTTATTTCTTAATCCGTGAAAGGAAAGTATGTGGTTAAGTACTCCATTTGGGAAGGGATTAAGCTGGCTATACGGCTCTGATACTCAGTTCTCTGCACAAGAAGGCGCTAGCCCTATTTACACTGCTGGCCAGACGCGGAGCGGCGAGCGCGGCTGATGGGCGACGCGTGTGCGCGGCCGCAAGGAAAATACGTATAACAGCTAAATTATGAATGAAACACCCTAATTTTCCTACATCGTCTGACAGAGCATGAGGACGTCTACGAACTGGAGGTCTTAGATTTTCTCCAACGGCCGGTTTTTAGGATCTTATGGGCAACTTCCGGTCGCCACGTGGTTACCACGCATTCTACGTGACGATTGCCTGTAACTTTTAAACTAACAATAGGAGACACACATTTTTAGGCACTATTCGATAGAGGAAGACCTCACGAATACAGCTGTGTGCTTGGGTCCTAGATAAGGACTGGAAGTGGACGGATGGCAACGGATTTCTCAACACGCGCGTAGCCCGCGAAGACGCGTGGCAGACAAAGGGCAGCACACGACCACCAACAAAGCGGTTCCTAGGCACAGTGGACCACTTTACCGTGTATTATAAATCTAAAAACGGCTACTGCGCACCTTCAGTACCACTCAGGTGGGAAGAATTCACGAGATTGGCGTACATACTGGGATTAGAAAAACATCGACTTATTGAAAAAACTGATAAGAATACCTGTTTGACGAGGCAGGCGAAGCATCAGCGACGTCGCGCGTTGTAGTCTGCGTCGGAGAAGCACTTCACAAACAGCACAAACTCCATAAATACGACGAAACACACGTAAATTTAAAGTTTTGCAAATGTCACGATAATTCACAAACGGTTAAAGCGACACCGATAATTTTTCTACACGGGTTGTAGTGGCACAACACGAAGCTCTGTGCCAAATTTCAGATCGATCGCACACGTTTTACCCACCCAAAAAGACGAAAGAACGGGAGCGCACGCGACGCACGACCGCACGCGACGAAGACGCGGATGACAGTATAGGGACAGTATCGTACACGGCTGGTCTTGTTTGGGTTTCCCCTTGCCAGAGGTGGATTATCATCAGGGATCCCCGAGCTTCCGCTCATACTCCCTTCAAGTCCAACCCATGCATCCACTACCCAACTACACCACAACGAAGGAAACCAGCTCGGAAAAACTACCCCCTTTGTGGGGGAATGGACCTTCCATCTGAAGAGCGCCTTTAGCCACCCTTTTGGGTGCCCACGGGAAACCACGTGGAGGCGGCGCCGCCACTGCTGATGGCGACCCTTTTCATCAGCAGTATAGCATCCACATACAGCATAATCGTAATTACGGAGGTGCTCAGGGGAACAACCTGAGCCCTCAGGCTGGCGAGGCCCACATGCTGTTGATCACCAGTTTCCCAGGATCTCGGCCAGTTCCTGTCCATTTACTGGTATTTCTGCCCTCTGACATTCCCTTCTCGCCACTGGTGTCCCAGGAGCCATGTAGAGGCATCATCGGTGGTTCTGAGAGTCAGCTCGTCACCCCTCCACACTCAGCGATGTTTCCTCAAGGTGCGCGAGATATCAGGGCTGTTTCGGAATCGTGGGTCAAGGAAAATGTTGTTTTCCAGTTGGTACTGGTTCTTGTACTGGGTCGCAATCGTTTCCTACTATTTACTGTACATTTCCTTAGGT
Organism: Schistocerca americana; assembly: GCF_021461395.2. Lineage (NCBI taxonomy): Eukaryota > Metazoa > Arthropoda > Insecta > Orthoptera > Acrididae > Schistocerca > Schistocerca americana. The sequence continues at coordinate 588,910,034 of NC_060121.1, forward strand.
TGCTTCACTGATGATTCTCGCTACTTCCCTGATCTCAAAGGCTTCCTCAGCAAATGCCTTTATTGCTGAGAAAGTTTCTACTGTTTGGAGCAGAGTTTCCTTTCTGTGGTAGGATGTATGTCCTACTGCTTGTATAAGCTGACTTCTGGGCTCAGTGTACTGCTTACAGGTGTAGAGGATGTGATTGGAATCCTCTTCCTCACCACATGTACATCTGGCGTCATCTTCAATTCCCAGGTCGCAAATTTTCTTTTTCAGACCGTGGTCAGTCAGCAGGCACGTTAGGGAGTATGGTGGAATCGTCGCCCTCCGCCAACTTGCCTGCCACATTCCCACGTCTGGTATCCAGCCGTAGGTTTCTCTACCCTTCTCTGTCTGGTTCCATCTATTCTGCCACTCCTCCTGCAACATGATGTCTATTTGCCTGCTGGTATCACGTCTAGAGCTTTGCCCAGCAATGGGTCTTGGAGCCCGGAACCCTGCGACCGAGCCAGCAACACCATGTCGAGTATAGTACAGCAAGGCTGCCTTCACTATCTCCAGGTCCAGCGGCATGCATCCTGTTAGTACTTGCAAGGCCTCCGTCGATACAGTCCTACAAGCTCTGGTTATCTGTAACAGAAATGGCCTTTGAATTGCCTCAATTATTCATTGGACATATCGGTGCTTGGTCCGATCAGCCCATGCAGCTGCACCATATCTGCAAACAGAGAGGCACAAGCCCTGATAGATTACCCTTAGAGATTTTTTCTGCAGACCCCACTCTGTCCTAGTTATCCGCAAGAGGGAACCTGAGACATCACTTAATCTATTCTGGATGTTCCTCATGTGAGGTGTGAACCAGAGTCTTTCATACAGAGTTACACCAAGATATGTAAACTCTGCAACGAACTTGATATTTCCTCCGTCGAAGGGAATTGTTGGTGGTCTGTGACTGTCAAATCTGCCCTTGATGGTCATGGCAACCGTCTTTTGTTTAGACATCCCTAGCTTGTTTTCGGTGGTCCATCTGCTTACCTCACCCAGCGCGATTTTTGCTCTGTCCTCTATCTGTTTCCTGCTCTGACCCCTAACGATGATTGTGATGTCATCCGCATATGCCACTTTTGTCCATTGCTCGTCTTCTTTTTCAATCACAATCTCATCAAAGACGAGATTCCACAGGAAAGGACCGCAAATAGAGCCTTGTGGACAGCCCTTTGTGACCAATTTTTCTACACAGCCAGCCCTATTTTGGACCATAACCTTCCGGTTTTTAAAGTGATCTGCCATTAAGTCATACAAATTACGCGGGCACTGGATTGCTCTCAGACGCCTCATAACACTAGGCCACCATAAGTTATCAAAGGCCCCTGCTATATCTACAAATATTACTACCACATACTTTTCCTCACAATCCACACTACCCATCACTTGCCTAATAGCCATTTCTGTCGATGCGCCTTTTCGAAACCCAAACTGGTTGTGGGCCTTGATATTTGAATCATCATAGCGTTTTTCCAGACGACTGACTACCAACCTTTCCAAAATTTTCCCTAAGATAGATAGAAGGCATATTGGACAGTAGGATTTAGGCTCATCCCTAGGTTTGTCTATTGATTTCAGCAATATGCAGACATTTCCCTCCTTCCACGTATCTGGGACTCTTCTTTCCTGTAGACATTTATTGTATAAATCTGAGAGAAGATGGGGACTGGTGTGCCAAACTCTTTTTATAATAACGTCATCGATACCATCCGGACCTGTTGCCTTCCGTGATTTGCAAGCCTTTATTGCTGCCCCTATTTCTTCTAGTGTGAATTCTGGGTCAAGGTCCACATTGTCATAGTTGTTGTTGTCAGTTTTCACAGCTTGTTGGTCATCTGTGTCATGTTCTGTGTTGTCATCAGGAAGCAGGTTCTGTAATAATGACCGTACAGTCTCCTCCCAAGTCATTGTAGGAGTCTGGTCTTTTGTTTTTATATTACTCAGCACGTTTTCTGTCCCATGTTTTGGCCGAATTATCTTTCTCACTATGGCCCACGGGTCATTCTGATCGCAGTCAGTGACCCATTTCTTCCAGGTCTCCTCTTTGGCTTTAGCAATTTCCTTATTGTAGTTGTTTTTCACTCTATTGTAAGTTTGTTTTGCAACTTCTATGTCTGGTGCATTATTATTTTTACGTGCTCGTTGCAGACTTCGTCGTGCTGAAATGGTGTCACGTCGCAGGTTAGCAAGTGTTGCATTCCACCATGGCACTGGATTCAGCACCTGTGTCCTCTTTCTCATTGATCGGCTACAGCTCTCGTGGATTGCTGCCTGTAGCCTTGTGACCATTTCATTAACTCCTACATTTTGGCTTTGTGGCCAGTGGGCTGTGGACCTGATGAGATGCTGGTCAAAGGTGGGCCACTTTGCGAAGCTTGTGTTGTAGGTGACAAGTTCCACAGTAGCTCTCGCTCTTTGAGGTACCACGAATTCATATGTTATTGCCCTGTGGTCACTTGACGTCCATTCTTCATGAACCATCCACTTGCACACCGCTTTGGCAGCTGGAGGTGTGCAGAGTGTGATGTCAATATTGCTCTCCCCATTTGGGCCAGAGAATGTAGTTAGCTCTGACCTCTCATTCATTATTATCAGCCCGTGTTGTGAAATGAAGTCTTGAAGCGTTCTGCCTGCTGCATCCATCGTTGAGCTGTGCCAGATTGGTGAGTTTGCATTTGTGTCCATCCCTATTATAACTGGTTTTCCTGGCAGTTTGTCGAGGATAATCTCCAGTTGATGGAGAAAAAGATCTATGGGTGATCCATATTGGCAATATATGCTGGCAATGTAGATGTCACCAAAGGCTCCATTTATGTTGGCAGCAGCTATGTGCATGTTGCAGAAGCTTGTCAACTGCAAAGCAGTTACTGTTTGTGACTTAACTGCTATTGCTGCCTTGGGTGCTTCGTCTTTGGGGCTGTAGATCAGCTGGAAGTTTGATGGGTACCCAAATACTTTGTTATTTACGCAGTAGGGTTCCTGGATCAATAGCACATCTATATTTTCTTCGCTGATTCGCTGTGCCAATTGATCTGGGACGATTCTTGCTCTTTGCCCATTCATTTGAAGGATACTTATTGCCTTTTCTTGTGTATCTGTCCGTGGTCTTCTTCCAGGTTGTACTGCTACATTATTATTACATGCCATAGTCAATTGTGCTATGTATTATGGCCTTTATTCTATTGTATTCAGGGCAAGATTTCTCTGTCACTGCGTGGGTGTGTGCCTTCTTAGCCCGCTTACAGTTTGCACATTGGGCTGGTTGGTCCTTCTTTGAGCACTCCTTAAAAGTATGTCCAGGTGCTGCACAGTGGCCACAAATGGTTTCTGCATTCTTGCACTTTGCTGCTGTGTGGCCATGACCTTGGCACTTGTAGCACCTGCTTATATTGCTGTAGTTTTGTACCCTGTGCGAATTGCAGTTTATGTAGACCCTACCATATTGTACTATTTTGCTCCAGAGTTTTGGTGAGACTTCCAGTACCATGTTTGCTTCCTCACGGTTTCTTGGGCCAGTCTTGAACAGCACTCTTACGCCATCCATAACGTCTTCCTGTGTCACATTCATCCTGGAGAGGTTTCTCTCAAACAGTTCCATTTTGAGTTCATCTTCACTTGTATTCCTGTTTACATCAAAGATTATAATCTTTGGGGATCTTTTTTTTTTTGATCAGAGACAGTGATGCCTGATTGTGAGATGTCTTCGCACTTCCTTATTTTCTCGACATCCTGATCATTAGGGACTTCAAGGACAATACCTTTGTCCTTTATTGACCTGCATTTGGAAATACGCACGTCTTTCAGTGAGGTTGCAACAAGGTTCTTCAATGTTTCTTCAAGTTCCTTCTCAGTTTTCTGGACTCCTTCTGCTGGTTTTATCATTAGGACTTTAGGCTGTTGCGGTTTTATCAGCTGCTGTTTGGGTGCTGAAGGTTTTGCAGCCGCCTTGTTGGCATAGCTTTCAACCAGTGGCGGTGTTCCTGCTTGGGAGGCCTTCACACATCGCAACTCTGTTTTAAGTGCAAGAACCTCCATCTCATACTTCTTCAGCATCTGTTCATACACTGAGAGTTTTCCTAGGATAAACTTCTTCTGGGCATTGTTTATTTTATTTACTTCGTTAAACAAGAAGGCTTCCATCTCCTCTCTTATGTTTTCCATTGTCTGAAGGTCGGTACATGATGCTGAGTTGTCCTTGTCCCCAGGAGCAACCGAGTTTCGTCCAAGTTGCCTTGCAGCGCCTACAGTGTCCTTAGTAGGCCCCATTTTGGGGCGATCACTATGGAGAGCTCAGTTTTCCGTGGGCAAGACTACCACTATCCCTGGATAACGAGCTTAGCAGGGCCTACACACGCGATCGCCAGTCACGACTTAACCCTGCAGCACATTTTCCTAACCTAACACACTGATAATGAGCACACTAATAATACACTAATATGGAACTTATGGACATGATGTTAAAGGAAAACGATAGCCTACAAGAATAATATGAAAACGGGCTGTGGACTTGGAGAACTCCTTGTAGCTCTCCTTTTCCTCACCTAAGTTTGCACTTCCTCGCAAGCTACGTGATACACATGTCTTTGCTTATGCGAAGGTAATTCCTAACCTAACAGACAAGTAAGAGAGTAAGGGCACACTTTGAAAGACAAACGTATAACCTAGCAGGATAATATATGCACCTTGCTGCAAATTTTCCTAACCTAACACACTAATAATGATCACACTAATAATACACTAATAATGAACATATGGACATGGTGGTTAAAAGGAAGACAGTAGCCTACAAGAATGATATGAAAACAGTCTGTTGTGAACTTGGAGAAATGCATGTAGCTCTCCTTCTCACCCAACTTTGCACTTGTTTGCAAGCTACGTGACACACATGTCTTTACTTATTCGAAGGTTATTCCTAACCTAACAGACAAGTAAGAGAGTATGGGAACACTTTGCATGAGAAACATATAACCTAGTTGTTTTCTGTCCCTGAAAGAATACGCGCGTCCGCCAGTCACGCAACACACACAAACTACCTCTTTGGGAATAAATTTTCTAACCTAACACATAAGTAATAAATTAATTGACACCGTATCAAGTAGCATACGAGTATAAAGCACCACAGTGTTTTACAAGCTTGGGTGATAGCTCAGGGCTCTCCACTTTCTCTCCTACATTTTGCGCGCTCTCGCAGACTGTGCAGCACCCACGACTTTACTTCTGCAAGTGTAGTTCCTAACCTAACAAATAACTAGCTACAATGAAGACATATTACGAGACAAAGTGATACAACCTACAAGAACACAGTAGACACATCCAAAACAGAAGCAACAATATATACTGCACAAGCAGTATCTAAT
>NC_060121.1:588922917-588945417 GCF_021461395.2 Schistocerca americana
ACAAAGGGCAGGGACGTAATCAACGCGAGCTTATGACTCGCGCTTACTGGGAATTCCTCGTTCATGGGGAACAATTGCAAGCCCCAATCCCTAGCACGAACGAGGTTCAGCGGGTTACCCCGACCGTTCGGCCTATGAAGACACGCTGATTCCTTCAGTGTAGCGCGCGTGTGGCCCAGAACATCTAAGGGCATCACAGACCTGTTATTGCTCAATCTCGTGCGGCTAGAAGCCGCCTGTCCCTCTGAGAAGAAAAGTAATCGCTGACAGCACGAAGGATGTCACGCGACTAGTTAGCAGGCTAGAGTCTCGTTCGTTATCGGAATTAACCAGACAAATCGCTCCACCAACTAAGAACGGCCATGCACCACCACCCACCGAATCAAGAAAGAGCTATCAATCTGTCAATCCTTCCGGTGTCCGGGCCTGCTGAGGTTTCCCGTGTTGAGTCAAATTAAGCCGCAGGCTCCACTCCTGGTGGTGCCCTTCCGTCAATTCCTTTAAGCTTCAGCTTTGCAACCATACTTCCCCCGGAACCCAAAAGCTTTGGTTTCCCAGAGGCTGCCCGCCGAGTCATCGGAGGAACTGCGGCGGATCGCTGGCTGGCATCGTTTATGGTTAGAACTAGGGCGGTATCTGATCGCCTTCGAACCTCTAACTTTCGTTCTTGATTAATGAAAACATACTTGGCAAATGCTTTCGCTTCTGTTCGTCTTGCGACGATCCAAGAATTTCACCTCTAACGTCGCAATACGAATGCCCCCGCCTGTCCCTATTAATCATTACCTCGGGTTCCGAAAACCAACAAAATAGAACCGAGGTCCTATTCCATTATTCCATGCACACTGTATTCAGGCGGGCTTGCCTGCTTTAAGCACTCTAATTTGTTCAAAGTAAACGTGCCGGCCCACCGAGACACTCACTCAAGAGCACCCTGGTAGGATTGCAACGGGGTCCGCCTCGGGACGCACGAGCACGCACGAGGCGGGTCGCACGCCTTCGGCTCGCCCCACCGGCAGGACGTCCCACGATACATGCCAGTTAAACACCGACGGGCGGTGAACCAACAGCGTGGGGCACAAATCCAACTACGAGCTTTTTAACTGCAACAACTTTAATATACGCTATTGGAGCTGGAATTACCGCGGCTGCTGGCACCAGACTTGCCCTCCAATAGATACTCGTTAAAGGGTTTAAAGTGTACTCATTCCGATTACGGGGCTTCGGATGAGTCCCGTATCGTTATTTTTCGTCACTACCTCCCCGTGCCGGGAGTGGGTAATTTGCGCGCCTGCTGCCTTCCTTGGATGTGGTAGCCGTTTCTCAGGCTCCCTCTCTGGAATCGAACCCTGATTCCCCGTTACCCGTTACAACCATGGTAGGCGCAGAACCTACCATTGACAGTTGATAAGGCAGACATTTGAAAGATGCGTCGCCGGTACGAGGACCGTGCGATCAGCCCAAAGTTATTCAGAGTCACCAAGGCAAACGGACCAGACGAGCCGACCGATTGGTTTTGATCTAATAAAAGCGTCCCTTGCATCTCTGGTCGGGACCCTGTTTTTTTTTTTTTGAAAAAAATTCTTTATTATCTAAATCATTATAATTATACAAGTTTAACCCACTACCTTACTACATTAGTGGGTCCTAGCAGTGATACATTTTTTATTACATTTTTGCAGCTTAGTGTACTTATTAGTGGGAGCTACAGTTAACATTAGTAACAATGGGCGTCAAATCTACTTGTATTGCTTAACCTAATTCCTATTACTAATGTAATTTATATATATTTACTGCAGCGTCACATGCGTGCCAGTGAAGATATAAACCTACTTTTACTGCCCTGCTCTTCGAGCTAACCCCGAAGAGCATGCCCCTGGCACTGGGCGGGCCTCGATGTTTATTCGCTGCAGTCCCTATCTTAATTTCCTATATCTAATTCCTACAAACTACTCTATCCTACGTCATGTCCGGTGTGTGTGTGTGTCGCAATCGGTAGTTGTTCCCTACTCCCCCTAGTCCTGCACGTGGCGGTTCCCAACTTAGAGGTAGTCGGCCAGTCCACGCACAGGCGGTATGGGAATAGGGCTCTCAGACTCAGTTGGTGGTTATTGTCGCTCATTTTTTAATGTATTTCTCCTAAGTAATCGATTAATACTTTGCGTGATATCTCGTTTGCCAGGGTGTTCAGGGTCTGAAACGTTTCTTCTCGTCTAAGTAATTGATATGTGTCTCGGTTGGGTAGTCTGTCTCGTAGTCCGTTGGCAATATCATTGAAGAGGGGACACTCATAGACCACGTGCTCAGGCGTGCCCTCCGGATCGCCACAGTCGCACGCTGGTGTCGCCCTTTTCCCAAATCGACATAAGTATGTCGGGTAGGGTCCATGGCCAGTGAGAAAGTGGATCAACCCTCGCGTGGGCTCAAAGTACTTCAGGCCAAGTCGTTCCCTCACATCGGATAGGAACTGGAAGGTTCTTCGTCCAGTCTCTTCTGCCTCCCAAAACTCCTGCCAGAGCTCTTCCCCTTTTGTCCTTATCTCTCTTTTGTCCCTTAATCTGATACCCATGATATCGGCAATTTTTTCATTATTTCCCTTCTTGGCCCAATACCAAGCCGCCTGTTCTCTAATCTTTATATCCAGAGGGCAGAGCCCCATTATGATTAATAGGGCTCCCCCTGGAGATGTTCTATAGGCACCTACGGATCTTAATATCATGCTTCTCTGAACCCTTCTCACTGCCATGGCGGGCACCACCCTCGTGAGCCTGTGCGCCCAGACTCCCGAGCCGTAGCCCACTACTGAGGTTAAAATACTACTATGGTAAAGTCTAATTAGGTGTGGAGGAAGATGAAATCTTTTGTGGCCTATGGAGATTAAATTATTTAATATCTGAAGGGCTCTCTGTGTGACCGTTTCAATATGCTTCCCAAAACTCCACCTCTCATCAATGATAACTCCCAGGTAACGTGTCTCTCGTCGTCGGAGAACTGGTGAACCATCTATTCTGACAGTCGGGTTTCTGATAAGGTTTCCTTTTAGTAGTAAGTAGGTCGATTTACTAGGTGATGTCGTCATTTTTGTCGATTGGCACCACTTCTGAAGTTTGTCTAGTGCTGTCTCTATTTTTGGTTCTATGTCTTCGCGGCTACGGCCGCCAACCAACAGGAGGAGGTCATCCGCGTAGGCTATCACCTCTAGCACCTCATTACTTTGTTGCAATTTATCTAGTAATGGCTCCATATGGATATCCCAAAAAAGGGGTCCTAAGACAGAGCCTTGGGGACATCCTTTGGTGATTACCTTTCCAACTCTTTCGCTAGACGATGATAACCAGACCTCCCGATCCTTAAAATGGCTCCTCAGGCAACCATATAGCGGCCCTGGACACTCTTTCTCCCGCAAGCAGGAGAAGAGCGAAGGCCACCAAAGGTTGTCGAAGGCGCCACTGATATCCACCATGATGCCAACCATGTATTTATGCGGGGTCGAGCTGCAGACCTCGGCCGCCAGGGCAATAGCATCAGATGCTGATCGCCCTGGCCTAAACCCGAACTGCCTGTCACTCACCCCGCACAACACTCGGTGTGCCGTCAATCTGTCAGCCAGCAGTTTCTCCAGTATTTTACCAAATATATCCAACAGGCAAATCGGCCTGTAAGATTTCACATTTGCAGGGTCCTTGTCTGTTCCTTTCTTTATAATGATTACGTTTGCTGTTTTCCATCTCTTCGGAAATTTCCTCTGTCGGAGACATTCGTTATAAAGATGCGTTAATGGCGCAGTTAATTGTGGCGCCAGAAACTGCACTACCTCCGCCACAATGCCGTCCGGCCCAGGAGCTTTCCCTTTTTTCAATGATCTTATATGGGCTGCCACCTCCTCCTCTGAAAAAGGGTAGACAGCCGTCTCATTACCGTATTCCTCCTGGTCTTCGTTTCTGAGTTGTTTCTGCCCTTCTGTTTCCCCTTCTGCATTGTCGTCAGGCAACAGGGACTGGAGGAGGACCCCCGCAGTTTCCTGCCAGGACTCCGTCATCCTGTCCCCGTACCTGACTGTTGATAACTCCAGAGGAGAGCGGATTTTTTCCCTTACCAGCTTGTATGGGAGCCCCCATGGGTCCGTGACCAGCTGGTTAAGCACGAAATTCTCTCAACTTCGCATCCTAACTTCGCGTAGTTCCTTTTGGAACTTCTGCTTTTCCTCCCTGTATAATATCTGCTACCTTTGGCGTTCTTGCCAGACGACACTGCGCTGGTAGTGCCTTCTTAGCCTTCTGACAGATCGACGCAGTTCACCTAGTTCTGCAGTCCATGGTGATGGAGAGGCCGCCATGGCCCTCCTCCTTGTAGGTACGGCTGCCTTCACCGCTCTTGACACTGCATTCACCAGTTCCTCTGTTCTTTGGTCAACGTCTATGTCTAGATACATGTCACCTTCCGGTAATGGAGGAATGTCACACTCCCTAGCTAGGCGCTCCCAGTCAGCTCTTCTATAATTTAGTTGCACCTCCCACCCCGTGGCCCAGCGGCACTCTCTTTCGCCCAAGGTAAAGGATATCAAGTTGTGGTCGCTTGTGGTGGCATTCTCTAGGACTCTCCAATTTTGAATAAAGTTAACCATATTTGGTTTTATAAGGGTCACATCAATATTTGTGCCCTGTCCTCCCCCTGCAGCGTAGGTAGGAGGATTTCCAGGCCTGTTAGCCACCACAAGTTGTGATGCCATTATAAGTTCCTCAACTTTTTCACCGTTGGCATCCCTTGTGCCACTGTACCACAGGGGGGATTTTGCATTAATGTCAGCTGTTACTACTACTTTTCTTCCCTGCAACGCCGTGGTGACTCTAGCCAGGTGGTCAATATAGAGTTCTATGTTATCCCCATATTGGAAATACATGTTTATGAGGATTATTGTTCCCATGGGGGTTTGAAGCTCCACGACGTTGCAGTGGCTAGTTGCGAATTGTGATAGTGTGGTAACTCTGAGGAGCTTATTTGTGATTATAATCACCGCCTTCGGGTTATCTCCCGTGCTGACTATTTGCCAGCCTGCAGCGGCAAAAGCTATCTTTCCAGCCAGGGAGTATGGCTCCTGTAGACAGAGTACATCTAGTATCCTCTCTTCCACCTCCCTCCGGAGCTCCTGCATGACGAGTCTGCTATTATGACTGTTAAGTTGTCCAATGGTAATTTTTGTCATTAAGGGTAGTATGTATGTATTCGGTCAAGTGGCCAAGTCTTGCTCCAGTCGAAAGCAATTCGTCCGTGTGCTATTACTGATTGCTGGTAAATTTCGTTAAGGTCAAATTTCTCACCTCGTCTGTCGAAAACTTTCTTGAGCAGATCACGCAAGGCTCCGAAGTCGGTGGGGAGATTCACTGATTTTAGCTGGATTCTGTCAACAGCCTCCATAACCGAGAAGGTTACCTTTCTGCCGTCTTCACGTCCTACCCGGACCACATGTCGTAAGGCAGTGGTCAGGGTTGCCGGCTGCTCCAATCTGGATAATTGCATAGTATACTCCAAGTTGGGGTATACCCTCACCGGATCGACCGGTGGGACTCTGACAACTGGTGAGCTTTGTACAGTGGGGCTCGTGCTTGAGCTTGTCACTGTATTTTCTTGAACCGGTAGTTGTTTTATATGATTGATTTGATTGTCTTTTGACGTTACGATGTGATTGTCTTTCGGCGTTACCACAGTTACAGGATGCCCTTGCCGTTGTAGGTGTATTATCGGCTTTTTTCCCCGGCTTCCAGAGGAGAGAGTTTCAGTCGTGAGGGGGAGATTGGTTTGTATACCAATGTCTATTGTTGGAAAATCAGTCTGAGTTGCTTTGTCTCGTGTATCAGTTCTAAAGGCGCCGGAGAGCGACCTCAGAAACTCCTTAAATCTGTTTGCCCTCACGGCATCCCTCCTCCTTTTGCTCGGGGACTTCCGTTTTGGCATCCTATTCGGTGTACCTGGCTCAGCCATAGTCTGTTCTGGAGATGAGTCTTTGCTACAGCATTCTATATGTAGGGCAATTCCTGCCTGTGGCTCCGCAAGACTTCTTACCTCTATTCTTACACGGTATGCAGACCGCCGCCGCCTTACAATCTTTGCCGCTATGACCATGTTCCCCACATTTAGTGCATGCCGGCTCCCTGCTGCACAGCCTTAAGACGTGATCCAGGTCACCACAGTTGTGGCAACGAGGTACCACGACATAGTCTCTAGCGTTAACGGCGTGAAAGCCAATATATATTTTGCCCATTGTTGTGATGTTCCGCCACATTTGTGCTGACACCTCGGCGACGTGATGAACGACATCACGACCCCGTGGCCCAGTCTTAAATTTTAATTTAAAACAGTTCTTGAATTCTTCTTCATTAATCTCCTCAAAATTTTGCAGCCTGATTGTTTCTATTAATTCATCACTGGTCATTACTGATGGTACGTCATATAATATGACTAAAGGATTACGTTTCCTCGGTGGTTCGCATTTAACCACCGAGTTCAGTTTCTGGTTATTCAACAGTTTTTCTTTGTCATTCTCAGAAGCAACTTCAACTATGACAGAGTTTCTACTTGGTTTTATTCTTTTAATTCGTATCTTGCCTTTAACAGGATCTATGTTTTTTGTGAACAGTTCTTGGATCTTTTTGACACTGGTGTCTTGCCCAGGTAGTGTCCTGAGGAAGACAGCCGTGTCAGTTCTCTTTGTGATTCTGTCAATTGTGTCTTTGGTCGAGTTTTGTGGGCGCTTTGTGGGCGCTTGCGCGGCCACAGCTGCCCACGTCTTAGCTGGTTGTTTCCTTAATCTTTCATTCTCTTTTTCGAGTTCTTCAGCCCTTCCTTCTAGTTTGGCGTGGGCAATAGCCCATGCTGCCAACTCATTTTTAATAATGGCGAGACCAGCTTGGCTTATCTTGCCGTTTTTAATTTGTTGCTCCATGAGCGACGCTATCCTAGTATATCTTTCCATAACAGTTTCATTCTTTGCCTGTCCCTGCTCGTCCTGGGGAGAGGGATCAGGCGCAATGGAAGCTCGTTGAGGCGCACACGTATCACTCGTTTCGTTGTCAGCCATGATTGACGAGTGATAAAAAAGAAGTGGGAGCCCGTGTCTTGCCCCGGACCGGCTCCTCTGGCATGGGGGGGGGGGGGGGGACTTCTGCGGCTCGCCCACCGACCTCGCCCCTAGGTCAAGGGCACTTCCGAGCTGCCAGGTTCAGCGCACCGTCGCCAGTGCACTGGTCCTCGTCGGTGTCCCCGTCATCGACGATTTCACGCGACGCTCCTCGGCAACTGCACCCCGCACTCCGGAGAGGCGGATGCACCTCTCGCCCTTCGCCGCCTACTAGCCCGAGTTTCCACCATCTGGCCAAGGACCCACTCCTACTCAGGTGGCGGGCCGGTCCCCCAGACGTTCGGCGGTCTGGACCCATCTAACCTGGCCCAGGTGATGTCACCACCTTCTGGGTTTGGCAGAACACGCCCCGGTTACCCAGGGGCGCGGCGAAGCGCCCTCGCCGACCCGCGCCGCGATCCCACGCCGACAAACGAGATCGCCGGCATGCAGAGCACGTGATGGTCTGTGCCCTGCGAACAGAAAGGGACTGATGTTCGGTCCCTCGACACAGCTCCCCCTGTGCCACGCACCCTTCGCTTTCGCATCGGGTTGGGTGGCAGCTCTCCGTTTTGACGCAAGGCAGAATGCCGAGCTTAACGTCTGGCACCACGGGAAGGCGGAAAGAGCCACTTGGGAAGGAGAGGCTGTAAGAGACGCTACACTTCCCCGAGTGAGGACTGCCGCGGCACGCCCGACTGGAAGCGATACGCCCCAGTGCGAGCCTCCGTGCCTTACGGCGCGCCGGCAACGGGCGGGCCCGCGCCGAAACGCGCCGTCAAGCGACTGACCTCACGCCAGACTCTGTTTTTTTTTTTTTTTTTTTTTAAAAACTTCTTTATTAAATCCATTACATGATACATGATAACCCACTACCTGACTACATTAGTGGGTCCTAATATTATACATGGAAAATGCAGCTGTTAGTTCTACACTACAGGTATTTTTATTATTGTTATTATTATTTACTCTAATCTTACCGCTATGAGGCTCTAACTACTTAATCTACGAGGAAACTACGTACTACCTGCAGCGATTACAAGTGTGCCAGTGCTACTATAAACCTACTAGGTGTTGGCCTGGCCCACTGAGCTAATCCCAGTGGGCATGCCCCTGGCACTGGGCTGGCCCTTAACTTGGTGTCGCTGCAGTCTATTCTACAATATTATCCTATCTTCTAAATCTACTCTAATTATATTAGTCATTATCGGTGTGCGTTTGGTCCGGTATTTTTGTGCCCCCCTCCCTCCTAATCCTTGACAAGGCGGATTCCAGCCGTTAGCGGCTGGCCAGTCCGTACCCGGCGGTACAGGAAGGGTACACTAGTCAAAGTCGGTGGAAGTTTTGGTTTCTAGTGGCGATTGTCCCTTAAGAAGTTCTTAATTATCTTTTTTGAAATCTCATTTGTAAGTTTGTTTAAGGTGTCAAAGGTGTTGTCGTGTCTTAATAAGTGGTACGTGTTGTTGTTTGGTAGTTGTTGTCTTAGATCTTGGGCTACATCATCGAAGAGGTGGCACTCATACACCACATGCTCTGGGGTGCCTTGCACTGCACCACAGTCACACGCTGGTGTAGCCTGCTTCCCAAACCTACATAGGTATGTTGGGTATGGTCCATGTCCAGTAAGAAAGTGCAGCATTCCTCTCGTAGGCGTGAAAAACGTAAGTTTTAATCTTTCTTCTATATCCGGTAGCAGCTCGTATGTTCTGCGACCTGTATCCTCGTTGTTCCATTGTTCTTGCCACAGTTCTATCCCTCTCTTTTTGATGGTATATTTGTCCCCTGCGTACACCCCAAGTATCTCCCTAATTTTGTCCCTATTGTCCTTCTTTACCCAGTACCAGGCAGCCTGTTCACGAATTTTTATGTCCAATGGACAGATTCCCATTAGCACTAACAGCGCTCCCCCAGGTGTTGTCCTATAGGCTCCTGCTGAACGTAAAAGCATGTTTCGCTGCACTCTTCTTACGGCCATGGCAGGCATGACCCTCGTGAGTCTGTGTGCCCAGACTCCTGATCCATATCCTACTATTGAGGTTAATATGCTATTGTGGTATAACTTGATTAGATCAGGTGGAAGGTGAAACCGCTTGTGTCCAATTCCGATGAGATTGTTTAATAAAACCAGGGATTTCTGAGATACGGTGTCTATATGTGATGCAAAGTTCCACCTCTCGTCGATGATTACACCCAGGTATCGGGCCTCGCGGCGCCGAAGGACTGGTATGCCGTTTATTCTTACTGTGGGGTTTCTGGCCAATTGGCCTTTGAGGAGTAGGTATGTGGATTTGTTGGGTGCAATCGTCATCTTACTTCTATGGCACCACGATGTGAGAATAGTTATGGCTCTATCCACTTTCGGCTCTAAATCCTCGCGGCTTCTGCCGCCGACCAGCAGGAGGAGGTCGTCAGCGTATGCTATGACCTCTAGCACATCGTCACAGTTCTTTAGATCTTCAAGTAATGGCTCCATATTAATGTCCCAAAAGAGAGGTCCTAGGACAGAGCCTTGAGGACATCCTTTGGTAACAGTCTTCCTGACTGTGCCGCTAGGGGCCGATAGCCAGACCTCCCTGTCTGCACAATAGCTCCTCAGACAGCCATATAGCGGCCCTGGGCAGTTCTTCTCCCGCAAGCAGGAAAAGAGTGAGGGCCACCACAGGTTGTCGAAGGCGCCACTGATGTCTACCATGATGCCGACGACATACTTGTGCGGGGTGGAGCCACAGACCTCGGCAGCCATGGCGATTGCGTCAGACGCAGAACACCCAGACCGAAAGCCGAATTGCCTGTCACTCATCCCGCACAGCATGCGGTGTGCTGTCAGTCTGTCTGCCAGTAGCCTCTCAAAAAGTTTGCCCAGTACATCTAACAAGCAGATAGGTCTGTACGATTTAATTTCTGTGGGATCTTTGTCTGGACTCTTTTTAATGATAATTATGTTAGCTTTTTTCCATATTTCTGGAAATTTCCCGAGTTTCAGACACTCGTTGTATAACTTAGTGAGAGGAGCTACGAGCTGGGGGGCAAGGAATCGGACCACTTCCGCAGTGATGCCGTCTGGGCCAGGAGCTTTTCCCCTTTTGAGGGCCTTGATCTGGGCAGCAACCTCCTCCTCAGAGAAGGGGTGGATTCTGATGTTGTTGTTGTAGTCCCTTTGATCTTCTGTCCTTGTTCTTTTTTGCTCTTCTGTCTCATTTTCCTCCACATCGTCAGGCAACAGGACCCGAAGTAGGGCCTCAGCAGTTTCCTGCCATGTGCCCATCATTCGGTCCCCGTCCCTGACGGTGGATAACACCATAGGTGATCTTAACTTCTCTCGAACCAGTTTGTACGGGACTCCCCATGGGTCTGTAGCCAGTTGGCTTTTTACGTAATTTTCCCAACTTCTGAGTCTGACTGCCCTTAACTCCTGTTGGAATTGTTCCTTGCTCTCTCGATCTGCAACCATCTTTGTTTTTCTCTCCAGACGACACTCCGCTGGTAGTACCTCCTTGCCCTCCTTACAGCCTATCGCATCTGTCCCAATTCGTTCGACCATGGTGTGGGGGTGGCCGCTACGGCTCTCCTCCTGGTTGGTACAGCAGCTCGCACCGCCCTGGTGATCGCCTGTACCAGTCCATTGGCGCATTCTTCCACGTTTTCGTCACCCTCCAGCAATGTCGGAATGTTGCACTCCCTCGCGAGACGGTCCCAGTTGGTCTTGTTGTAGTTAAGCTGCAGCTCCCACCCCATGTCCCAGTGGCACTCCCTTTCCCCAATGATGAATGTAATTAAGTTGTGATCACTGGTGGTTGCTTTGTCCCATACTTTCCAATTGTCAACCTTTGTAGCCAGGTTTGGTGTCACTAAAGTGACGTCAATATTTGTGCCTTCTCCCCCTCCGCCAGTATAGGTGGGGGGGTTCCCTTGTTGGTTGGCAACCACCAGTTGCAGTGCCATGATAGTCTCCTCAGCTTTTAATCCCCGATCGTCTTGCGTGCCACTGAACCACAGGGGGGACTTCGCGTTTATGTCTGCCGTTACGAGCATTCTGCGTCCCCGCAATGCCGTGGCAACTTGTGTAAGTAACTCCAAAAACTCCTCTATTCCTCTACCATATTGAAAGTATATGTTGCAGATGTAAATCACTCCTGTGGGTGTTTGAAGTTCCACGACATTGCAGTGTTCGCCTGAGAATTGCGCGAGGACTGTGGCTCTGATTGATCTATTAATGATTACAACTGCAGCTTTAGGCTCTATATTAGAGTGTATAATTTGCCAATTTGCAGCCATGAATGAGATCCGTCCCGCGTGGGAGTACGGTTCCTGTAAGCAGAGTACATCCAGACTCTTCTCCTCCACCACCCTTCGCAGTTCCTGCAAGACTAGTTTACTATTGTGAGTGTTTATTTGACCCACATTTAGTTGGCTCACGTGGGTAGTAGGTATGAACGTGTGATTCTGGCCAGTTTTTAGACCAGTCGTGGGCTACTCTGCCATTTGTTATCACTGATTGACAATATAGTTCATCCAAGTCAAACTTCTCATTTCTTCTTTCGAAGACCTTTTTAACCAGTTCTCGCAGGGCTCCGAAGTCGGTGGGGAGATTCATTGTCTTGAGGTGGATTCTGTCTACCGCCTCCATTACTGGAAAGGTGACATCTCTACCATACTCGTGGCCAACACGTAGCACGTGTCTCAGTGCAGTTGTGAGGATTGCCGGCTCCTCAAGTCTTGATGGCTGCAGAGCATGCTCCAGGTTGGGGTATATTCGTTGGGGATCAATTCCCAGTACACCCTGGGATGGTGAGTCAGAGGATGGGTTTGAGCTACTCACTTCATTATACTGGACATTTTTGGTGGTTACTACATCTTCTCTGTGTAATTGTGAACTCCCAAGTACAGGATGCCTGTGTGGTCGAGAATGCTCTTGTTTCGACCCAGGTCCCCAGCAAGGAGGAGAGGGAACGTCTTCTTCACATGGGTCAGTCTGTACGCAAACGTCTTTCATTATTATCACCAAGGATCGTGGTTGCGTGATTTTTTGTAAGAATTCTTTGAATTTGTTTGCCCTCAGAGCGTCCCTCAGCCTCTTGCTTGGGGATTTCCTTTTAGGCTTCCTGAGTTCAGGTGTAGCCTCAGCCATAATCAATTCGAGAGATTAGTCTCTGCTCTAGCATCCTGTACGTCGGGCAGTTCCTCCCAGTGGTATTGCATGGTTTCCTTCCCCTTTTGGTACAAGGAATGCAGGTTGCGTTTTTATTGCAGTTTTTTCTTGTATGATCCTCAGCCCCACACCTGGAGCAGGCCGGCTTCCTTTCACAATGCTTATGGACGTGGTCTAAATCACCACAGTTGTGGCATCGGGGGACTACTAGATAGTCCCTAACATTAAATGCGTGGAATCCAATATAGATTCTTCCCATAGCGGTAAGTTTTCTCCACATCTTGCCGGAGACCTCGGCCACGTGATGGACAACATCGCGTTCCCGAGGTCCCGTTTTGAAACGCAACTTAAATTCGTTTCTGAATGTTTCCCATTCTATATCTTCAAAATTTTGATTATACATCGTTTCATAGATGTCGGTTTCAGTTAACGCCACAGGTACGTCATACAGTATTACCAGAGGATTTCTTTTCTTGGGAGGTTCACATTTAATGGCCTTATTGAGTTTGGAATTATTTAGTATTTTGTCCCTGTCTTCTTCTGTTGCAAGATCTACAACAACTACATTTTTTGTGGCTTTGACTTTGTTTATTTTTATTTTGTCCCTTGCTGGATCAATTGTTGTTGTAAAGATCTCCTGTACCTTTTTAATTGTCTGACCAGGCAGGGGTCTTAAAAAGACTGCCGTGTCTGGCCTTTTTGAGATCTTCGCAATTGTTTCTTTTGTTGTTTGGGCTTTTGTGGCGGGTTGCGCCACCACTCCGGCCCATGTCTTAGCTGGCTGTTGTCTTAGTCTGGCATTTTCCTTCTCCAGCTCTTCAAGACGCCCCTCAAGCTTGGCGTTTGCGATAGCCCAGGCAGCGAGCTCGTTCTTTATTGCTGTAACTGCAGCCTGGCTTATTTTTCCGTTCTTGATGCTGGAGTCTAATATCTGACTAATACGACAATGTCTGTCATAAACATTTTCATCGTCGTGTCCCACTTCCTCCCACGAGGTAGGGACAGTAGACATACTTGCCCTCGAAAAAGCACTCGAATCACTCGTTTCCTGTTCAGCCATGATGATAACGAGTGAAAAAAGGTTGGGAGCCCGTCTCTTTTCCCGGACCGGCTCCTCTGGCATGGGGGGGGGGACTCTTGCAGCTCACCCACCGACCTCGCCCCTAGGTAAAGGGCACTCCAGAGCTGCAGGGTTCAGCGCGCCGTTGCCAGCGCACTGGTCCCCGTCGAAGGCCTCGTCGTCGACGATTTCACTCGACGCTCCTCGGCAAGTGCACCCCGCACTCCAGAGAGGCGGATGCACCCCTCGCCCTTCGCCGCCTACTAGCCCGAGTTTCCACCTGAAGGCCAAGGACCCACTCCTACTCAGGTGGTGGGTCGGTCCCCCAGTCGTTCGGCGGTCTGGACCCATCTAACCTAGCCCAGGCGATGTCACCACCTCCTGGGTTTGGCAGAACACGCCCCGGTTACCCAGGGGCACGGCGAAGCACCCTTGCCGACTCGCGCCGCGATCCCACGCCGACAAACGAGGTCGCCGGCATGCAGAGCACCTGCTGGTCTGTGCCCTGCGAACAGAAAGGGCCTGGTGTTCGGTCCCTTGACACAGCTCCCCCTGTGCCACGCACCCTTCGCTTTCGCATCGGGTTGGGTCGCAGCTCTCCCTTTCGTCGCAAGGCAGAATGCCAAGCTTAACGTCCGGCACCACGGGAAGGCGGAAAGAGCCACTTGGGAAGGAGAGGCTATGAGAGACGCTTCACTTCCCCTGTGAGGACTGCCGCGGCACACCCGAATGAGAAGCGATACGCCCCAGTGCGAGCCTCGGGACCCTGTTTGTATGTATTAGCTCTAGAATTACCACAGTTATCCAAGTAACGTGGGTACGATCTAAGGAACCATAACTGATTTAATGAGCCATTCGCGGTTTCACCTTAATGCGGCTTGTACTGAGACATGCATGGCTTAATCTATGAGACAAGCATATGACTACTGGCAGGATCAACCAGGGAGCTGCGTCAACTAGAGCTGAGCAGCCGGCCGCCCGGGAGTGTGTCCCAGGGGCCCGCGCAAACACGCAAGCGTCCGCTCAATTATTCTGCAAACAGGAGGAGGCTGAGCTCCCCTGCACAATACACCTCGAAACCCTCTCAGGTCCCGGCGGCGCGCAGCGCCGTCCTAAGTACTTGGTCGGGTTCGAGAGAGGCGCAATCGCCCGGAGTTTGGCGAGTAGACGCTTTAGGTGCGACCACCCGTGCTCCCAACTGAGCTTGCCGCTGCCGACAGAGCCCCGGGAGCGTGCTGTCGTGGCATTGCCGGCGGAAGACAACACGCGCCACCTACGGTGACCGGCAGCTCCAACGCCAGCGCCACAGAAGGACAAAAGCCCCACTTGGGTGCCGAAGCGAACTCTCCCAGCACAGCGCACGCGCCAACACGTCCGCACAGCTGCGATACAAACCACCTGCGAGAACCGCTGAGGCGACCGAGCAGCAGACGGCGTCGCGGCGCCGAGCGCCGGGCGGCGGCGCATCCTCAGCGCACACAGTCCTCAATCGGACCAGCACACTGCAGATGTCCACCGCGTTTCGCACCGGGCCCGCGAGGACCTACTTTGGCCGCACGGCACCGCGTGCAGGGTGCGCCGGCGCGCAGCTGCGCCGCCTGCCGCCTCCGTCGGCCGGCGCGCCTGCCACTGGCCGCCCCCACCAGCCGGCTGTAGCGCGTGCGCCCACGCACCGCGCGGCCAGTACGCTGGGAGGCCCCCACTCACCGGTCGGGGACGGTCCCACCCAGCCACCGCCGCGTATCGCTTCACACCCAGATGCCATTCATGTTCGTGGGCATGGTGGGTATCGCTGAAACAACCGGTTGGTAGCTCAACCGATCGTCGCCATCACTGATTCACCTCTAGCGAGAACAAGCGCACCACAACGGTTTACCAGTTGTTCATTTGCGTAACGTCACCAGCAAACGTAGACGTCCATCGCCATTTGCAAATTCAACGATTGTTGCATGCCTGTGTCAGGTGTCACGACACACTATGTCTGCCCACATACACGCAACAACATGTGCACGCTTAGAGAACACGTGGAAGGTGGCCCCCGTACGTATGCGATGTCCATTGCGCGAACGACTGTCAACCGGCCTCTGTCGCATGTCGCAGATGTGGAACGCAGTGCACCATGCTATCACGGTGTGTGAGAAGAGACGACTACGTCTGACAACACGCGCCACTACATCAACAGACGGCTCATGCTGATCGCCATCCAGGGCATACCACACTGCAATCAAGCTCTTATAGGGAGACGACACGTAGCTGAGTGCACAACATTTGGACCGCATGGTTCGCCGTTATTGGCGCAGTCGTTGTACGGTCACATGAACCACGATGTATCATTCAGTACATGAGGACCAATGTGCAGTACAGTGTGTGATTTGGACGTACAACATCAGCGGACAGTTGACACAGGCCGTACCACAGCGTAGGCTAAGTGCTTCGCCATGCGAATGCCAATGAACAACTGCGAAGGGCATTGAGCATGTACGTCCTGCTGCCATCCACATTACAGTGTATAGCTGCAAGGTGTTTAACATGAAGCGATACACTGGGGACCGGGCAGTGCGAGTAGTAAACTATATTGCGGGGGTTACAGTTAGGCAACACTACACTAATTTAACGCGTCGTATGACAATTAGAGCAGATTAAGGCCCAACGTGCGTTACGTTACGGCGCAGTATGGGTTAGGTTAAGGCGCAATATGGGTTAGGATAAGTCGCAGTATGGGTTAGGTTAAGGCGCAGTATGGGTTAGGTTAAGGCACAATTTGGGTTAGGTTAGGGCACAATATGGGTTAGGTTAAGGCACAATATAGGTTAGGTTAAGGCACAATATAGGTTAGGTTAGGGCGCAATATAGGTTTGGTTAGGGCGCAATATAGGTTAGGTTAGGGCGCAATATAGGTTAGGTTAGGGCGCAATATAGGTTAGGTTATGGCACAGTATGGGTTAGGTTAAGGCACAGTATAGGTTAGGTTAAGGTACAATATAGGTTAGGTTAAGGCGCAATATAGGTTAGGTTAAGGCGCAATATAGGTTAGGTTAAGGCGCAATATAGGTTAGGTTAAGGCGCAATATAGGTTAGGTTAAGGCGCAATATAGGTTAGGTTAAGGTACAATATGGGTTAGGTTAAGGTACAATATGGGTTAGGTTAAGGTACAATATGGGTTAGGTTAAGGTACAATATGGGTTAGGTTAAGGCACAATATGGGTTAGGTTAAGGCACAATATGGGTTAGGTTAAGGCACAATATGGGTTAGGTTAAGGCACAATATGGGTTAGGTTAAAGTACAATATAGGTTAGGTTACGGCACAGTATGGGTTAGGTTAAGGTACAATATGGGTTAGGTTAAGGTACAATATGGGTTAGGTTAAGGTACAATATAGATTAGGTTAAGGTACAATATAGGTTAGGTTAAGGTACAATATAGGTTAGGTTAAGGTACAATATAGGTTAGGTTAAGGTACAATATAGGTTAGGTTAAGGTACAATATAGGTTAGGTTAAGGCGCAATATGGGTTAGGTTAAGGCGCAACATGGGTTAGGTTAAGGCGCAATATAGGTTAGGTTACAGCACAGTATGGCTTAGGTTACGGCACAGTATGGGTTAGGTTACAGCACAGTATGGGTTAGGTTAAGATACAATATGGGTTAGGTTAAGGTACACATCGTTGTAAGGAAAGGTGTATTGGGGGGGGGGGGCGGCGGCCAGTTTGTTGATTGTGATTATAGTAAGTGGATGCCTGCGGCATCATCTGATTTGCCACGTGAGGATGCACCTTTAGCTCATGACAGGCGGCGCTCTGATTCCATGCTTGTGGCAGACCTGTGTCTTTCATTCCTGCCATTGTTTGTGTGCTGTGACAGGAGGCAGTATTGTGATGTTGGGTGGACCCCTGTGTAGGACATGTGTGGGTGTTGGTGGCTTAGCTGAGCAATGGTGGTTGTCGGAAGGGTGGGATATTCTGTTTTCTGAGTGGACCTCCCGGTCTGGTTATGATAGTGTGGATTGGCTAATGTGGCGGAGAGGATGCACTGGGTGTTGTTCCATGCTGGTGCTTACATATTGTCTGTGTGCCTGTTACAGGCAGAGAGTAGTGCGTGATAAGAGTGTGTGGCTGACGTGTGATTGTGATTGTGGGCAGAGTCTTTCAGCATGTATACGGACAGTTGTATATATTATCTGTATTCTGATGGCTCTATCTATCACTGATCAGCGCCGTGTATACGTTTAATCCGGTTCCAGTCGAAACTGTTGTATCTCTGTACATTAGTGACACGGCGAGCCCGCTATGTAGCTACTCGTCTCGGCAGCTTCCACCGGTATATGGCAAATGGTAATAAGCAATCAGTCTAGTCGTCAATACCGATAGTGTGACGTCACATGTCTGGGGTGGGGGACGCTGCGCCCTTCCGGTGGTCATGGCCTAGAAAGACTCTCCCCACGCAGGGGGGCTTGGACTGTCATTAACTCTTCCGAG
Organism: Schistocerca americana; assembly: GCF_021461395.2. Taxonomy (NCBI): domain Eukaryota; kingdom Metazoa; phylum Arthropoda; class Insecta; order Orthoptera; family Acrididae; genus Schistocerca; species Schistocerca americana. The sequence goes on from NC_060121.1 coordinate 588,940,717, forward strand.
TAATATCCTTGCCGTACGTTTTTGCGACTGCGAATGCAACGCCCACCGGTACCTACATGGATGGAGCGCCTCCTAGCTGACCGCTCGGCATCGGCATTCGTACAGAGAGCAACGCGATCGCGTCTGTAGCTCGTAAGTGGTACAGCTCGCAGCTCACGTATAGGGACAGCGGGAATGTCGCATATTGGACATAACTCTTTTTTTTTTACTTTATTTTTATTTTAAAACCTGTACAACTCAGGTAGGCCGGCAGCGGCACACTACGCCGCTCTTCAGCCATAGCGTTTTACAAGAGTATAAAACATGGTGAATGACAATGAACAAAGTGATGGGCAAAAGAGAGAGGTCACAGAGACATAAAAAAAACACGGAGTCGTTCACATGTGACGATAACAACACTGAAAACACGTTGGCACGGTGCACAAAACACTGATGAGTCCGACGGCACAAGTGAACGTAGGAGCGGGACAGCGGACACCAGAAACACTATACGACGGCACACACACGAGACACAAAAGGCGACGATCTCCGGCGCGCGAATGTTCACTATACGTGTGCGAGTCCGGTGACCTGCCAAGAGAGGAGGAGGAGGAAGGGGAGTGGGAGAGCGAGAGGGGAGAGCAGAGATGCCACGGGCAGGGGAGATAGGGGGGAGGGAGGAAGGGGGAGAGGAAGCCCGGGGGAAGAGGGGGAAGGGAGAGGACAGGGAGATGGAAAAAGAAGGGAAGAGAAGAGAAGGGAGGGAGGGTGCCGAAAGGAAAGGACACGGGAAGTGGGGGGCGGGGCAGGGCAAAGTTGATAGGAGGGGTAGATGGAGGGGACGAGGACATCATCAGGGAGAGGGAGCTGGCGGAAGCCACCTTGGGAGAGGGTATGGAGGGTGGAGAGATGGAGACCAGGTGGGACGTGGGAATACAGGCGCGGCAGCGGGGGGGGGGGGGGAGAGGATCGGGGAAATGAGCGGGTGAGGAGGATCAAGTTTACGTGAGGTGTACAGGATACGTATCCTTTCAAGGAAAAGGAGGAGGTGGGGGAAGGGGATGAGATCATACAGGATCCGCGTGGGGGAGGGGAGACGGATGCGATAGGCAAGGCGGAGAGCATGGCGTTCAAGGATTTGGAGGGATTTATAGAAGGTAGGGGGGGCGGAGATCCAGGCTGGATGGGCGTAACAAATGATAGGGCGGATGAGGGATTTATAGGTGTGGAGGATTGTGGAGGGGTCCAGACCCCACGTGCGGCCGGAAAGAAGCTTGAGGAGACGGAGTCGGGAACGTGCCTTGGCTTGGATTGTCTGGAGATGGGGAGTCCAGGAGAGGCGACGGTCGAGGGTGACGCCAAGGTACTTAAGGGTGGGAGTGAGGGCGATAGGACGGCCATAGACGGTGAGATAGAAATCAAGGAGGCGGAAGGAAGGGGTGGTTTTGCCTACAATGATCGCCTGGGTTTTGGAGGGATTGACCTTGAGCAACCACTGGTTGCACCAAGCGGTGAACCGGTCAAGATGGGATTGGAGAAGGCGTTGGGAGCGTTGCAGGGTGGGGGCAAGGGCGAGGAAGGCGGTGTCATCGGCAAACTGGAGGAGGTGGACGGGGGGCGACGGCGGCGGCATGTCCGCCGTGTACAAAAGGTACAGAAGGGGGGAGAGGACGGAGCCTTGGGGCACACCGGCGGAGGGGAAAAAGGTGTAGGAATCGGTGTTATGGATGGTGACATAGGAAGGACGGCGGGAGAGAAAGGAACCGATCAGACGGACGTAGTTAATGGGAAGGGCAAAGGTTTGGAGCTTGAAGAGGAGACCGGAATGCCAGACGCGGTCATAAGCGCGTTCGAGGTCAAGTGAGAGGAAGATGGCGGAGCGACGGGAATTAAGCTGTTCGGAAAGGAGATGAGTGAGGTGAAGGAGAAGATCGTCGGAAGAGAAGGATGGCCGAAAGCCACACTGGGTGACGGGAAGGAGGCGGTGCTGGCGGAGATGCCGGTGGATGCGGCGGGTGAGGATAGATTCTAGGACCTTGCTGAAGACCGAGGTAAGGCTGATGGGACGGTAGGAGGAGACGGCCGACGGCGGTTTGCCAGGTTTAAGGAACATGAGGATACGGGAGGTTTTCCACAGGTCGGGGTAGTAACCGGTGGACAGGACTACATTGTAGAGACTGGCCAGGGTGGAGAGGAAAGAGACAGGAGCTTCACGAAGGTGACGGTAGGTGGCACGATCGTGACCAGGAGCGGTGTTGCGTTTTGTGCGGAGTGTATCAATGAGATCCTGTGTAGTGATAGGAGCATTGAGTTCCGTGTGTGTAATGTTGTCCAAGTACTGGAAGCCAGGAGCGAGGGGAGGAGAAGAGGTGTCAGTTCGATCACGGATATCTGGGAAGAGGGAGTAATCGAACTGGGGATCATCAGGGATGGAAAATACATCGGAGAGGTAGGAGGCAAAGTGATTGGCCTTACTAAGGGAGTCAGGGAAAGGGTGATCATCATGGAGAAGAGGATAATAGGGTTAGGGTTCAGTTCCGGTAAGGCGACGGAAGGCCGACCAGAACTTAGACGAGTTGATTGGTAGGGTTGCATTTAAACGGGTGCATGTCTGTCGCCAGTCCCGGCGTTTCTTAGCCGCGAGCAAATTACGAACGTGTCGCTGGAGTTGCCGGTGGCGTCGTAGTGTGCCCGGGTCACGCGTGTGGAGGAAGGCACGGTAGAGACGACGGGATTCACGGAGGAGGAGAACGGCCTGTGGGGGTAAGGTAGGACGGTGGGGGTGGATGGCGACAGTAGGAACGTGGGCCTCCACGGCCTCAGACAAGGTCCGCTGGAGAAAGGAGGCGGCATGGGTGACATCGACAGGGTGGTGGTAGGTGAGAGGGCGGCTATCGACCTGGGTGGAAAGGGTATCCCGGTAGGCATTCCAGTCGGCTCGGGAATAGTCATGGACATACTTAGGGGGAGGGTCAGTACGAGGGTCGGGGCGAGGGCGACGACCGTCTGAAACGGTGAGGAGGACAGGGAGATGGTCGCTACCAATGGGCTCCAGGACATCCACCGTTATGCGGCCAAGGAGGTTGGGGGAGGAGAGGATAACATCAGGAGTGGAGTTGGATTCAGGACGGGTATGCCGGGGGATGGGGACGAGGTCACCTTGAGGGGTGGAGAGGAACCGATGCCATCGCCGTAACTGGGCAGCGGAACGACTATGGATGTTGAGGTCGGCGGCGATCACGCAGGAGGAAAAGGTACGATCGACGTGGGAGAGGAAGTCGAAGGGAATAGGAGCGTTGGGGCGGACATAGATGGTGGCGCAGGTAACGGTAAGGCCGGGGAAGAAGAGACTAAGGATCAGGTGTTCGGTGGGGTCAGGAAGGAGAGGTTGGAGCCGAACGGGGATCTGGCGGTGGTGACCAATGGCAACTCCACCACGCGCAATCGGGAGGGGATTATCGGAGCGGTGGAGGAGGTAGGGCGAAGTGTGAATGGTGTGGTGGGGTTGGAGGAAGGTTTCAGTAAGGAGGAAGGCATCCACGCGGTGGGTGGCAAGGGTGTGCAGGAAGAGGTTCCTGTTGGCGGGTAGGGAGCGGATGTTGTTGAAAAGGATACGTTGCTGTCGCTCCATGATAGGGATTTAGACGAGGGTGTCGAGGCGGGAGAAGGTGAAATGGGCCTGGTTGTTGGAGTAGGTGGCGTACATCTTGAGTTGGAATATGGAACGGGCGGCGAGGGAGATCTGTTGGAGGGTGTGTGGGCGCTGAAAGGGATGAACATTCTGGAGGACGATGGTAAGGAACCTGATGATGTCCTCAGCGGTGGGGGGGGACGAAGGGAATTGCCAGGAGGGGTGGGGGCGTCCATGGGACGGACAGGGACGGTGAGTTCAGGAGTGGTTGGAGGGGGTCGGGCTTTACACTTTTGGGAGTAGGTGGGATGGGGGAGATTGCAGGTATTGCAGGAAGGAGGAGATTGGAGGTTGGGGCACTGCCTGAGGAAGTGCGTTTGCCGACAATGCGGGCAGGTGGGGGCCTCGCGGCACTCAGCTGTGGGGTGTGCATTATAGCGTAGACACCTCTGGCAGCACAGGGATTGAGGAGGGGAGCGGGAGGGGTCGACCTTGTACCGCTGGTTAAAAAGGAGGGCACCCTCCTTCAGGAGACGGTCAATGGAGGGGGCGTGCTCAGAAAAAACCCACATAAGGCGGGTGGGGCCGGCAGCGTTATGTATGCGGCGAACCGCACGCACCTCCAAATGGGGATGCGCCTGGAGCTCCGCCAACACCTCCTCCTCCGTGATCACTGGACTAAGCCGAGTGATCACGGTGGTGAGAGTTGGCGGGCGACGCGGAGGTTGGGGTTGGCGGGAGGGAGGTGGTGAAGGAGCAGGGGTGAGAGAGGCATGAGGGCCAAAGCGGGCGACAGGGATGCGGGAAAGGAGGTAGGTGTGGAGGGTTGGGCTGGGGGAGGAGATGAGGACCGAATCTCGGCGAGGAGTGAGGAGGGAGATGGGGGCACCAGGACAATGCTGGCGAAGGAGGAGGGTGAGGTTCCGGGCTTCAAGGAGAGAGGGATCAGGACGGGAGAGGAGGTAGCGGTAGGATGAAGGGGGAGAGGAGGAGGATGAGGGGGCAGGGACAGGCGGGGAGACGTCCATGGCATCATGGGTGGGGGAAGGAGGACGAGGCGCAGCCTTTTTGGAAGCAGAGGAAGCAGGAGT
>NC_060121.1:588950417-588962917 GCF_021461395.2 Schistocerca americana
CTACTGTTAATTTATTAGTAGTACACCACTGTTGCAATCTGTTTAGAACTCGACATGTTTTCTGTTCAAGTCTATATCTGGAATCTTCAGACACTACCACCAGTACATCATCTGCATATGCTACTACACCATCTACATCATCTGCCACTTCAAGTTGTTGCAGTAGAGGCTCTATCATCACATCCCAAAATATAGGTCCACATACTGACCCTTGTGGACAGCCTTTTGTGATCTTTTTAATTACTTTGCGGTTTCCTGCCGGCCATTCAACAGTACGACCCTTACAATAATCCAATAGACTATTGTAAAGGCATCTCGGTGTCTGAAGGTCTCGTAATCTAGCAAACATTGCGGGCCATCATAAATTATCAAACGCTCCCGCAATGTCTACCATGATGGCAATGGCAAGCTTACAGGGAGTTTCATCCACAATATTTAGTGCTTTGTTGATGGCGTCCTCCACGGATTTCCCTTTACGGAAACCGAATTGACACTGACTCAACCCTGACAGCTCCCTGTGTGACTGCAATCTGTCACACAGAAGACGCTCTTGAACTTTTGCCAAAGTATTTATCAGACATATAGGACGATAACTTTTGGGTTCCACCGAACTTTTATCCTGCCCTTTCTTGATTATTACTATTCGAGCAACTTTCCAGATCTCCGGCACCCTACCTAAAAGTAATGCATCATTTAATAGGGTAGTTAAGAATGGTACAAATTTAGTCACCATCATATGTAAAACCTCGGCAAGTACACCATCAGGGCCAGGTGATTTACCCTTTTTCAATCTATATACTGCTCTCACAACTTCTTCTTGTGCAAACGGGATAACAGGAGTGTCATTAAGATATTCTTCACTTAAAGCCGTCCTCAAATCATTGTGCTCTTCTGTATCCTCATTTATGCAATCATCAGGTAGGAGTGTCTTCAGCAGATATTCCGCTGAGTCCCTCCACCCTAATGTCATACTACCATCACTCTTTTTTAGGGTTGACAGAACCACAGGCGATTTCACTTTCTCCGTTAATAATCTATATGGTTGTCCCCACATATTGAGTTGCATATATGTTTGTAAATATCTCTCCCAATGAATTCTTTTAATCTCAAACAATCGGTTCTTATATTTTTCTTTTACTTCTCTATAGACAGTTAACCGTCTCTGCCTTTCCAGGTACCCTAGCGACCGCTGGTAGTGTCGTCCGGCAGCCCTCATTCTTCTTCGTAGGTTTTCCAATTCTGGCGTCCACGGCATCTCCTGTACTCCCTTACCTTTATTTACTGGTATCGCTGCTCGTTGTGCCTCCTGGAGCAATGCAGTTAATGCATGCGCCCTGAAGTCTACACTTCCTACAACGTTATCGAGAGGATTTGTATCCATAATTTCCCTCATCCTTTTCCAATTTGCACGATTAATATCCAATTTTATGACCGGTTCTAAATCTTCACTTTGGCCTCTTACATTTTGAGGAGTAATATCTACAAATATTGTATTATGATCACTAGTTGTACAGTGTTGTCGAACAGTCCATTCACTAACTTTACACATAGCAGCTCTATTCACTATCGTCACATCTATGTTTGTTGAAGCTCCCGCTCTATTTTCAAAAGTGCAAGGTTGTCCAGGTTTATTAACTACAAAAAGATCCATTTCAGCAATAACTTCTAGCAGTTTTTGACCTCTTTCATCTGTTTCGTTACTATGCCAGACAGTAGCCTTAGCATTTGCATCTGCAGCTAGAATGAAGTTATGTCTTTGCCCGCACAGTGCCGCAGCCTTCACCTTGTCAAGATAGGGTTCTATTTCGTGAGAATACTGCATGTATATGTTAGCGATTATCCACTTAGTAGATCCATCGGTAGCCTCGATCACTACACAGTGTTCATCACACAACTGCGCTACTTTTGTGATCACTATTGATCGATTTAGTACTATTATCACAGATAAAGGCACTTCAGAGCCCGATATTACTATTACACTAGGATCAAAATGAGTGACTTTTCCATTTCTTGTATGTGGCTCCTGAACACATATCATGTCAACCTTCATCTCCTTGGCTACCCTCTGCACCTCTGCCATGACCAGCTTGCTTCTCATAGCGTTTATCTGCATAATTTTCATATTACGGCTTTCTGGTATATACATAGCTTTTAGAAGTCGGCAGAGACCAATCAAAATAGACACGCCCATACGCTTTAACAAAGTCTTTATATAAACGCTCTAAATCAAAGTTTTCCTGTCTCCGATTGTAAACTTGCTCTACTAAGTCACGCAGTTTATCGACATCTGTTGGAAGATTATTACTTTTTAAAACAATTCTATCTACCTCCTCCGCAGTAGGGAATGTTATCGTATCACCTAGAGAATGTGCATTTTTTACAATGTACCGAAGAGCAACGTTTAGAGTGTTTGTATCCTCAAGTTTACTTAACCTTACATTATGCTCTATATCACTGTATATTTTCTGCGCTGTTTTTGGAGGCGTTACACCAGCATCTACTTTGGGTATCATTGTAGCTTTATCACTATTACTAACAGGAACGTTCACTTGTGCTACCTTGTTATCATCTCTATCAGGTACACATACACCAGTATCACTTAAGGTGGGGTTTACTTTACTGCAATTTGGCACCGTAGAGGAAACATGTGTAGAACTTACTAATTCTTTTACCTGCTCAATTGTCTCATGTATTATTTTGTCTTCAACCTTAGATCCCAAACCAGTTATTGTTCCACTTTTAACAAATATGACAGGTTTACAGCTACTTGGCAAATTTTTAGTATCATATATTTCAGCACTAGACGACACCATATCAACTACATCTGAGGTTTCAGATGCATGTCCTAATTCATCATCATATGCACCAACACTTTCAGATTCTAATTCATCAATTCGAAACATCAACTGACTTTGGAAGATTACCCAGCGAAACATGTTTCTCCGAAGCTGTTTACCTACTTCTGGGTGGATTTGCCTACTTTCGACCATATTTTCTATATAGTCCACATTTTCATGATAATATGTTTCAATCACATCACAGTTCTGCAATGGATATGCTATATATTCAGAATTTTGGGATTTTGCATACATAGATATATTTAAACCTATCTGTCTGCGCCATTCCATTGCCCTCCGCCAGTTCCTTGCTCTCGTAGAAGGTGTCTTTCTTTTTAACTTACTGCGCTTCACTGTCTTCTCTCCAATGAGTTCACTATTTGACTTGTTAGTTGCACTCAAAATACCTGACTTCACGTCACTGTCCATAATCAGTACGTGCAATCATACGTTCAAGCATCATTTGATAGGTTGCGCAGTTGGTTCCCAAATTATTGCATACTCTCTTTCTTCTCACACAGGGTATGCAAACAGCTTTTTGAGCTTTCTTAGGACATTCAGCTTTAAGGTGCCCCTCAGAGCCACAATGTGCACATGTTTGTTTGTTTGAACAGGTTTTTGATGAGTGGCCCAGATCATTGCATTTAAAGCAGCGTTGGACCACCAAGTAATCACGAAGATTTAGAGCACGAAATTCAACAAAGATACGTGATTTGGCCAGAAGGATGTTTCGCAATCTTGGTGTCACTTCAAAAACATGATTTACTACCGGTTTATCTTTTGCACCTCTCCTAAACCTCGGTTTCATCTCTTGCTCAAAACTCTCCCTACTGATATCCTCGGACAAATTTAGCTCATAAATCTCTTCCAAAAGATCAGTCTCGTTTAGCTCCTTAGGCACATCATGTAATATCACCAATGGCCTCTTTTTCGTTGGTGGCTCGCACTTGATGTTAGGTATGGTGTTTACTTTTTCGATTAATCTCTTTTGGTCATCTTCAGACTCAGTCTCGACGATGACCACATTACTTGTGGTTCTCACTGCCCTAAACCGGAGTCTATCTCGCTTGGGATTAATAGCTGTTGTGATCTTCTCCTTAACAGTCTTGACATCACTGTTATCATTTGCTCGTATAAAGACTGTATTTACCTGTTTTGCTGTTATTTTGTTAATTTTGACTGCAGTGGCTTGTTTTTTGGATATTTTACCCTCACTAGCAGCAACTGCTGCATACGTTACTGGAGGAGCCGTTTGAATTTCTCTTTTATTTAGTTCTTCTCGAAGCCTATTGTTTTCTGCTCGCAGTTCTTCAATCTGACCTGTAAGTTTCGCTTGATAGAAAGCCCATTTAGTGAATTTCTGTCTGAACGTTTGCATTACCTGTTGCGGAACTCTCTTAGGCCCTAATTCTTTAGAGACATATTGAGTGATATCCTCAAAATAGTCGAGGATATCTTGCGGTTCAGATTCACCACCCTCCTCCTCTGCTTCTAATGCCTCAGATTTCCTCATGCAACTACTCGACTGTTCATGCATAGTGAAAAGTCTACTTACAGTTCGTGGCGTTGACTGCTGATACACTGATGTACAGAGGAGATGGTGTGCAGATTTTGCACTCGAAGATGTAACACTCGCACCAAAGATGTATTATCCTTGCCGAAGAATACAAGGAGAAACACTTTAGTTGCTTTGGAATAAGAAGTCAACAGATACAATGCGTTCCCTCCATAACCGTCGTAGTTCGACATATGTACCACGACTTCAGTTCGATCAAACGACCACAGTTTTCAAATACAGTTTTTAAACGTCACTTGAGGCAAAAATATACTCAAAAATTTAACTAACTTTATGGCCTACTGCATATCAATCTCCCCCTATTTAAACAATAATCCCCTACCAATTTTCACACTGAAAGTGTTTTGCTTGGCACAATATCATCCGTAGTTCGATTTATGTACCACAAAGATTCACTCAGAGTTTGATGATAATTACCTATTTCAGCATGCACTTAATCACAACAACACTGCAATTTCCCATTAATTGTGATTTTAATGTATCCACTAACTCTAATCTTTCCTAATTTGATATATGCACACGAGTTTGAGGTTATTTGTTCCACTTCACACGTGATAGGTTAGATGGCCTTGGGCAAGTACAGAAAGGGCAACAGCCTCAACGGGTGCGGGGCAAAGTCAGGACATGCGTGGAACCAAGCAGCAATCGGTATTGTAATTGTCAACTGTCGAAGCTGCGTTGGTAAAGTACCGGAACTTCAAGTGCTGATAGAAAGCACCGAAGCGGAAATCGTTATAGGTACAGAAAGCTGGCTTAAGCCAGAGATGAATTCTGCCGAAATTTTTACAAAGGTACAGACGGTGTTTAGAAAGGATAGATTGCATGCAACCGGTGGTGGAGTGTTCGTCGCTGTTAGTAGTAGTTTATCCTGTAGTGAAGTAGAAGTGGATAGTTCCTGTGAATTATTATGGGTGGAGGTTACACTAAACAACCGAACTAGGTTAATAATTGGCTCCTTTTACCGACCTCCCGACTCAGCAGCATTAGTGGCAGAACAACTGAGAGAAAATTTGGAATACATTTCACATAAATTTTCTCAGCATGTTATAGTCTTAGGTGGAGATTTCAATTTACCAGATATAGACTGGGACACTCAGATGTTTAGGGCGGGTGGTAGGGACAGAGCATCGAGTGACATTATATTGAGTGCACTATCCGAAAATTACCTCGAGCAATTAAACAGAGAACCGACTCGTGGAGATAACATCTTGGACCTACTGATAACAAACAGACCCGAACTTTTCGACTCTGTATGTACAGAACAGGGAATCAGTGATCATAAGGCCGTTGCAGCATCCCTGAATATGGAAGTTAATATGAATATAAAAAAAGGGAGGAAGGTTTATCTGTTTAGCAAGAGTAATAGAAGGCAGATTTCAGACTACCTAACAGATCAAAACGAAAATTTCTGTTCCGACACTGACAATGTTGAGTGTTTATGGAAAAAGTTCAAGGCAATCGTAAAATGCGTTTTAGACAGGTACGTGCCGAGTAAAACTGTGAGGGACGGGAAAAACCCACCGTGGTACAACAACAAAGTTAGGAAACTACTGCGAAAGCAAAGAGAGCTCCACTCCAAGTTTAAACGCAGCCAAAACCTCTCAGACAAACAGAAGCTAAACCATGTCAAAGTTAGCGTAAGGAGGGCTATGCGTGAAGCGTTCATTGAATTCGAAAGTAAAATTCTATGTAGCGACTTGACAGAAAATCCTAGGAAGTTCTGGTCTTACGTTAAATCAGTAAGTGGCTCGAAACAGCATATCCAGACACTACGGGATGATGATGGCATTGAAACAGAGGATGACACGCGTAAAGCTGAAATACTAAACACCTTTTTCCAAAGCTGTTTCACAGAGGAAGACCGCACTGCAGTTCCTTCTCTAAATCCTCGCACAAACGAAAAAACGGCTGACATCGAAATAAGTGTCCAAGGAATAGAAAAGCAACTGGAATCACTCAATAGAGGAAAGTCCACTGGACCTGACGGGATACCAATTCGATTCTACACAGAGTACGCGAAAGAACTTGCCCCCCTTCTAACAGCCGTGTACAGCAAGTCTCTAGAGGAACGGAGGGTTCCAAATGATTGGAAAAGAGCACAGATAGTCCCAGTCTTCAAGAAGGGTAGTCGAGCAGATGCGCAAAACTATAGACCTATATCTCTTACGTCGATCTCTTGTAGAATTTTAGAACATGTTTTTTGCTCGCGTATCATGTCATTTCTGGAAACCCAGAATCTACTATGTAGGAATCAACATGGATTCCGGAAACAGCGATCGTGTGAGACCCAACTCGCCTTATTTGTTCATGAGACCCAGAAAATATTAGATACAGGCTCCCAGGTAGATGCTATTTTTCTTGACTTCCGGAAGGCGTTCGATACAGTTCCGCACTGTCGCCTGATAAACAAAGTAAGAGCCTACGGAATATCAGACCAGCTGTGTGGCTGGATTGAAGAGTTTTTAGCAAACAGAACACAGCATGTTGTTATCAATGGAGAGACGTCTACAGACGTTAAAGTAACCTCTGGCGTGCCACAGGGGAGTGTTATGGGACCATTGCTTTTCACAATATATATAAATGACTTAGTAGATAGTGTCGGAAGTTCCATGCGGCTTTTCGCGGATGATGCTGTAGTATACAGAGAAGTTGCTGCATTAGAAAATTGTAGCGAAATACAGGAAGATCTGCAGCGGATAGGCACTTGGTGCAGGGAGTGTCAACTGACCCTTAACATAGACAAATGTAATGTATTGCGAATACATAGAAAGAAGGATCCTTTATTGTATGATTATATGATAGCGGAACAAACACTGGTAGCAGTTACTTCTGTAAAATATCTGGGAGTATGCGTACGGAACGATTTGAAGTGGAATGATCATATAAAATTAATTGTTGGTAAGGCGGGTACCAGGTTGAGATTCATTGGGAGAGTGCTTAGAAAATGTAGTCCATCAACAAAGGAGGTGGCTTACAAAACACTCGTTCGACCTATACTTGAGTATTGCTCATCAGTGTGGGATCCGTACCAGGTCGGGTTGACGGAGGAGATAGAAAAGATCCAAAGAAGAGCGGCGCGTTTCGTCACCGGGTTATTTGGTAACCGTGATAGCGTTACGGAGATGTTTAATAAACTCAAGTGGCAGACTCTGCAAGAGAGGCGCTCTGCATCGCGGTGTAGCTTGCTGTCCAGGTTTCGAGAGGGTGCGTTTCTGGATGAGGTATCGAATATATTGCTTCCCCCTACTTATACCTCCCGAGGAGATCACGAATGTAAAATTAGAGAGATTAGAGCGCGCACGGAGGCTTTCAGACAGTCGTTCTTCCCGCGAACCATACGCGACTGGAACAGGAAAGGGAGGTAATGACAGTGGCACGTAAAGTGCCCTCCGCCACACACCGTTGGGTGGCTTGCGGAGTATCAATGTAGATGTAGATGATATAGTAAAAGACGAAAATGAACCAAAAAGAATTTGAACAACCTCCACAACTAAATTATTGAAATTATGCACTATAATTTCCACAGCCCTTTAATTTAAGGCATCAATACATGCAAATAGTGAGGTCAAATGTTAACCTCACTCTGCAGAATTTGTCACACAGATCGGAATGCTCACACCACCACGCGACGCGGCGCGGACGATACTCAGTAGCGACGAAAATCTATTCAATACGATATTAAGATACTCCAAATTACTCAAAAACACTCTTTCCTTCGCACATTCACTTCAAAAACCGACCCGACGAACACGCACTACGCAATCGCCCGCCATCTTGATAGGGACAGCGGGAATCTCGTTAATCCATTCATGCGCGTCACTAATTAGATGACGAGGCATTTGGCTATGACTAGCCGTCTTTATTCAATAAATTGAATAACACATATATGTTACATAGTTTCTGGTAGCTGTATCCGCCAATGTCCACCACCGGGGTGGGGACTTACAGGGCGACACCAATAAATAAATAAGTAAAACTAAAGTACACATATATATGCTGGAAAGAAACACAAATTAAAGACAAAAAGAAGCAAGAACAAAGACGGAGTATTCCTCCTGTGGATAGGCCCCAGGAGTCAAGGCAAAGAAAATAACCAGCAGCCTAGCCGACGCCGACACGTTGCATCGGACTAGGAGCCGTCATACGCTCGAAGATTTTGTAACTTTTGCAGCAGCTCTGTAGTATACGGGTGCTCAGCACCGCCAGTTCTCGGGGTCGGAAGCCTAAGGCGGCGAGATCCCTCGCCGACGCTGGAGACCATACGCCCCTCCTGTTCAACGTCGCGGTGGACACAGTCACCTCCTCAACGTCACGGTGCAGCTTGGAGATGGCACGCCAGATGGACGGCGTGTCGTAGTAGGCCGCCTTCTGGGAATGACACCAGTCGAGCCGGAGGTGGTCTCCGACTATCTGGGCGTCGACCACGCGGGCGATGCCGTCTTTGACCGCCACCACGTCAGGCTTGCGGATGCCCTCAGGTGTTCGGAGGTGGGGCTCCACGGAGACGTTGAAGCCCCTCTGCGCGAGTCCACGGGCGACATAACGCACAACAGCGTCATGGCGCTTGACCCGGGACCTGTGCGTCCTAAAGCAAGCCTGAAGTACGTGGTTGGCTGTCTCCACGGCCTGGCACCCCGCGCGGCATCTGGTGTCCGCCTCCCGCCCGCGACTGCGCCGTGCCTTCGTGGGGAAGGCGTTGATGCGGGCGCGGAGGGCGTCGATGTATTCCCGCCCAGATAGCAGGCGACTGGTGTCGGCGACCCACTGATGTTGGCCACTGACGGCGGCAGAGGATGATAGCGCCGCACCGTCAATGGCGATGTGTAGGCGAGCCGCCCACATTTCCCCAACCTGCGTTGACGACTTGAGGAGGTGGCCCTCCCACGTCAAGTGACGCTCCAGCACCTCGATCTCACGCTGCACCTCATCCAGGCCGGCCTGCACCGTCGCAGGCTGGCCCTATCCTCTTCAGCGCCAGGAGACGGGACCGACGGAGCGTTGGGCCCATCCAACGGCACGATGGAATGCCGAGGCCCCCCTGGGCAACAGGAGCGTGGAAGTATCCCAGGGGGGTGTCCGCCGGAAGGCGGAACCATCTCCTGACGGCGGCTCGGATGGTGATGTCGGCCGCTTTCAAGGCACCCACCCGGGTGCGGCTGAGGGCCAGCCCATGGTACAGGCCAGGAAGAAGTACGTTGGTGAGAGCGTGGAGGCGCTGTTGCGGCTTCAGCGGAGCTCGGGAGATGACGTCAAGCTGCTCCACCAGGTGGCGACGTGGATTGAAGACACAGCGACCCGCCGTGGAGAATTGCAGCCCTAGGTACCGGAAGGTTTCACCCACGCGCAGGGCAGGCATGGTGGTATTGCCTGCCTTGAAGGTGACATTGCTGTCCACCTTCACCTTCTTCTCGCTCCCTGACGCGACTAAGGCGAGGGTGAAACACTTTCGGGCGTTGATCTGCAGCCCCAGGTGGGCGAGGGCTGCGGTAGCTGCATCGATGAGGGACTGCAAGCCCCTTGGGGTCGCTGCAAACAGCAAGACGTCATCTGCAAAGGCCGCAGCGTTGACTCTGCGACCGAGGATCCGAGCTCCGATGTGGGAGGGCAGTTGGCCTAAAACGTAGTCCACCGCAAAGTTGAACAGGAGGGGAGAGAGGGGATCGCCCTGGCGAACGCCCCGTGCTGGCTGCACAGACACGCCCACGCCGGCGCCGTCCGCTATCACTGTCGTGCTGCCCTCGTAGCACCGCTCGACATACTCGACAAAGCAATCCGGCAGGCCATGCGCCTTCAGCACGGGGCGAAGGGCAGCATGATCCACCGAATCGAATGCCTTAGATACGTCGATCGATGCCACAAAGACAGAGCGGCAGGAGCGAACTGCGTCGGTGAGAGCAGTGTCTAAGATGAAAGTATTTTCCAACATCCCATCCCGAGGGATGAATGCCCGCTGACGTTCGTCCACAGTACATGCGCGCATCAGGTGTGACGCGAGAACCTTGTGAAAGGTCCGTGCCAGCACCGAGCAGACCGTAATAGGGCGAAAGTCAGCGGGGGATGTTGGTGCAGCCGTTTTCGGGAGAAGGGACGTCCGCGCGCGAAGAAGGCGTTCCGGAAGGGCGCGGGCCAGAAGGAAGAGATTCATCACTTTCACCAGGACTTCGTGCGGCAGGCGCCGCAGCTCCGCTGGGGTAAGGCCGTCCGGCCCGGCCGCTGATCCCCTGGGCGGCAAAGCGGAGGCGACCTCCTCATGTGTGACCGGCCCCCATAGGCACTCAAGAGCGACAGGCTCCGAGTGCGGGAGGAGGCGGTCACGAATGAAGCCCGCGGTCGAGATGGGCTTCTTAGTGAAGAGGTCCGCCCAGAAGTCCAGCAGACCAGGGATGGCAGGTGGCGGCTGGAGCAGGGTGCCATCCAAGAGGCCGCGCACGCAACGTGCACGCGACCTTCGGAAGGCATCCTGCGTTCTCGCATATTCCCAGCGGCGCCGCTTGCGCTTCTGCATCAGCGGCGCGGCAGGCGGCCGCTTAGATGGTTGGCGCGGCCGCTGTGTCCTGGTGATCGATCTCTCTCCTCTGGACCCGACCGACGCAAGGGCATCCGGGAGCATGCCCAGGATGACATCGGGCGGCGTGCCCCGCCCTAGACCAATAACTCGATCTAGGGCAGAGAAACGCTTGGCGGAAGCAGGTAGCCCCGCCAGATGCTCCCAGATGGCGGCGTCAGTCGGCTCCTCCGGCGGCGGCCCGGTGGTGTCGGCCGCGAAGTCCTCAGCTGCGTCGACGTGCGGCGCAGCGGCCTCGCCCGCGTCAGGCAGCGAGCTCGTCGCTCCCCGGCGGGACGCCGGCTCTTCCCCCCGACCGATCTCAAGCGCCTCCATGAATTGGCGGACAAGCTGCTTGTGAGCAGCTTTCCGCCTTTGGCACTTGATTGCCTCGAGCGTTCGGTCGGGGAACATCCTAATCAGTTCTTGGTTAACAAAGAAGAACCGGGCGTCCCTCTCCAGGAACAGTTCGGCCTCTGCCTTGGCGTGCGACAGGACTTCTTCCTCCGTCCACCTCGCGCGATGCCTCTCCGTGACGGTCTCCGCGTTGGCGGCCGCAAGATGGTGGCGGCGGCGATGGACCCCGAGACCGTTCTTGGTGGTGAAGCTGCGGTGACACTCACTACAGGCGTAAACAGCTGCAACAGTTACAAAATCTTCGGCACGGCCGGTTGGCCGGCTAGGTGCTGGGGAAGCTGGGGTGGCACCTTCAGCGGAAGGGCCACCACTTGTGTTCTGTGTACTGCCCCCAACTTAAAAAGGGATAATGCGAGGGGGGGCTGGTAACCCCCCCAAGACCCTGGTGCGGTCTTCCACTCAGCGGAAATCAGCGGGCCCACGAGAAGGGGAGAAGACCGCAGGAGAGGAGAGGCTAAGAGGGCTAGGATCATGTATTGCGCATCACTCTCCCTGTAACTACAACCCAAGGAAGGCACCTCGCAGTAGCAGCACGACTACATCAAGACCGCGCTTCGAAAAGCCGAGCCCGGATGCAGCCACACCGCCGCCACTTCGCTACCTTAAGAGAGTCATAGTTAGTCCCGCAAGAGAGTCATAGTTACTCCCGCCGTTTAACCGCGCTTGCTTGAATTTCTTCACGTTGACATTCAGAGCACTGGGCAGAAATCACATTGCGTCAGCACCCGCTAGGGCCATCGCAATGCTTTGTTTTAATTAGACAGTCGGATTCCCCCAGTCCGTGCCAGTTCTGAGTTGATCGTTGAATGGCGGCCGAAGAGAATCCGCGCACCCGCGCGCCCCCGGAGGAGCACGCTAAGGCGGACGCGGCCTCGCAGCAAGGAAGATCCGTGGGAGGCCAAGGCACGGGACCGAGCTCGGATCCTGCACACAGGTTGAAGCACCGGGGCGCGAACGCCGCGCAGGCGCGCGCATCCTGCACCGCCGGCAAGCACGAGGCCAACCAACGGCGAGAGCAGACCACGCCCGCGCTAAACGCCCGCACTTACCGGCACCCCTACGGCACTCACCTCGCCCAGGCCCGGCACGTTAGCGCTGACCCACTTCCCGACCAAGCCCGACACGC
>NC_060121.1:588967917-588995417 GCF_021461395.2 Schistocerca americana
TAGCCAGTTTGTTGATGGTCCGAAAAGTGTCTTGATGTCTTAACAGTCTGTATGTGTTATTATGAGGTAGTTGTTCGTGTAACTCTGAGGCCACATCATTGAAGAGCGGGCACTCGTAGACCACATGGTCAGGAGTGCCTTCCGGAGCACCACAGTCACACGTAGGTGTCGCCTTTTTCCCAAATCGACATAGATATGTCGAATAGGGTCCATGCCCAGTGAGAAAATGGATGAGTCCCCTGGTTGGTTCAAAATAAGTCATTTCTATTCTTTCCCTGACGTCTGGCAGTAATTCGAAGGTCCTGCGTCCTGTTTCTTCACTTGCCCATGAAAGTTGCCATAGCTGTTCCCCTTTCAATCTGATCTCAACTTTGTTGTCAGTCCTACTCCCCAGAATTTCCTCTGTCTTGTCCAAGTTTCCCTTTTTTTCCCAGTACCAGGCGGCCTGCTCCCGAATTTTAATATCTAGTGGGCAGAGTCCCATTATGACTAACAGGGCTCCTCCTGGTGTAGTTCTGTAAGCCCCCGTTGATCTCATAACCATATTCCTCTGCACTCTTCTTCTCACTGTCATGGCAGGCACCACCCTCGTGAGCCTGTGCACCCAGACTCCTGACCCGTAACCCACTATGGAGGTGAGTATGCTGTTGTGATATAGTTTGATGAGATGTGGTGGGAGGTGGAAGCGTTTGTGTCCAATGGAGATGAGGTTGTTGAGTACTTGTAGAGCTCTTTGTGTTACGGTTTCAATGTGTCTACCAAATGACCACTTCTCATCAATGATGATATCCAGATATCGAGTCTCTCGTCGCCTTAGAACAGGTAGGCCCTCTATCCTAACAGTTGGATTTCTTACTGACTGTCCCTTTAGAAGAAGATATGTTGATTTAGTCGGTGAAATTGTCATCTTTGTATCTCGGCACCAGTGTTGTAGTGTTTGTATTGCTTGTTCTATTTTTGGCTCAATGTCTTCTCGGCTTCGGCCGCCAACCAGTAGAAGGAGGTCATCTGCGTAGGCTATCACCTCCAGCACTTCATTAGTTTGCTGTAATTTATCCAATAAAGGTTCCATGTGGATGTCCCAGAACAGGGGACCTAGCACGGAGCCCTGGGGACATCCCTTCGTGATTGTTTTCCTTACCCTTGTGCTAGGGGATGATAACCAGACCTCCCGGTCCTCACAATAGCTCCTCAGACACCCATATAGCGGCCCTGGACACTCCTTCTCCCGTAAACAGGAGAAGAGCGAAGGTCACCACAGGTTGTCGAAGGCGCCACTTATGTCCACCATGATGCCGACAACATACTTGTACGGGGTAGAGCCACAGACCTCAGCCGCCAGGGCGATTGCATCAGATGCCGAACGCCCCGGCCTAAAGCCGAATTGCCTGCTGCTCATCCCGCACAGCACTCGGTGCGCAGCCAGTCTGTCAGCTAGCAGTCTCTCCAGGACCTTCCCAAGCAGATCAAGCAGGCAGATTGGCCGGTACGATTTTGTTTCTGCTGGGTCTTTATCGGCTCCTTTTTTGATGATAACTACATTTGCCCTTTTCCAAATTAGAGGGAACTTTTGCTGCCTCAGACATTCGTTGTATAGGTAAGTCAGAGGGGCAACTATCTGGGGAGCCAGGAATTGCACCACCTCCGCCACAATGCCATCTGGCCCGGGAGCCTTCCCTATCTTCAGGGTTTTTATGTGGGCAGCTACCTCCTCTTCAGAGAATGGGTAGACTGCCGTATCATTTCCATATATGTTGCTTCTATAGTGCTCTCGTAGCTGCCGTTGTTCATTTGTCTCTCCTTCCGCTGTATCATCAGGCAGCAGGGACTGGAGAAGAACCTCGGCAGTTTCCTGCCAGGATTCTGTCATCTCGTCCCCACGCCTGACGGTTGAAAGCTCCATCGGAGAGCGGATTTTTTTTCTCGGACAAGCTTGTAGGGAATTCCCCAAGGATCGAGAGCAAGTTGGTTTAGAACAAAGTGTTCCCAACTTTTGGATCGTACTTCTCGTAGGTGTTTGTGGAAATTTTCTTTTGCTTCCCGGTACAGTTGCAGCCATCTTTGTTTCTCAAGCCAGACGACACTGCGCTGGTAGTACCTCCTGAGCCTTCTGACAGACCGACGCATCTCCTCCAATTCGGCTGACCATGGTGACGGAGAGGCCGCTATGGCCTTCCTTCTAGTAGGTACGGCGGCCTTCACTGCTCGAGTTATTGCTGTAGTTAGTTCTTCAGCTCTTTTGTCAATGTCGATGTCCAAAAGTCCGTCACCTTCTGGTAGTGCAGGAATGTCGCACTCCCTGGCAAGTTTCTCCCAGTCGGCTCTTTTATAGTTATATTGCAACTCCCACCCCATGGCCCAGCGACTGTCCCTGTTCCCCACACTGAAAGAGATAAGATTATGGTCACTGGTGGTTGCATTCTCTATCACTTCCCACTGCTGAATTAGGTGCACCGTGTTGGGCGTAGCCAGGGTCACGTCAATGTTTGTGCCCTGGCCACCTCCCGCCACATAAGTCGGAGGATTTCCAGGTTTATTGACTACCACCAGCTGCAAGGCCATAATGGCCTCTTCTGCCTTCTCTCCATTTGAGTCCCTGGTGCCGCTGTACCATAGGGGGGATTTAGCATTTATATCGGCAGTTATAATTACTTTACGCCCCCGCAACGCCGTGATGACTGTGGTAAGATGTGCCAAATGTCTTTCAATATCATCAGCATACTGAAAATACATATTGATGAGGACGATGGTGCCAGATGGAGATTGCAGCTCCACGACGTTACAGTGGCTGGATGAGAATTGTGTGAGAACTATGGCTCTCATAATTCTATTGGTTATAATTATTGCCGATTTTGGGTTTTCTCCACTACTTATGACTTGCCATGTCGCGGCTGTGAATGCTAGTTTCCCATTTAGGGAGTACTGCTCTTGCAGACAGATCAGATCCAGTCTCCTCTCCTCCACTTCCTTACATAGCTCCTGCATCACTAGTCTACTGTTGTGGGCGTTTAGTTGTCCAATGGTGATTTTTGTCATTTAGTTATTATGGAGAATATGTATGTATTCTGTCATTTGGCCAGGTCTTATTCCAGTCAAACATGATACGTCCTTTTGCTAGAACTGCTTGTGCGTAAATGTCGTCCAAGTCAAATTTTTCCCCGCGTCTTTCAAAAAGTTTCTTGAGTAAGTCCCGCAAGGCTCCGAAGTCGGTGGGGAGATTCACTGACTTTAGCTGGATTCTGTCTACGGCCTCCATTACCGAGAAGGTGACTCTCCTGCCATTTTCGTGTCCCACCCGGACCACGTGTCTTAAGGCAGTGGTCAGGGTAGTCGGCTGCTCTAGTCTCGCTAATTGCATGGTAAATTCAAGGTTAGGATAGACCCTGACTGGGTCGATGGGTGGCAATCTCACGACAGGATCTTTCGTGGATAGTTCATTGGAGCTCGTTATTGTGTTCTCCTGTAGTGGTTGTTTTGTATTACTGTTCTCTTTCGTTGGGATTGCCACCGTCTCTGTTGCAGGATGCCATTGCCGTTGATCTTTAGTCGGCGTAGTCCTCCGGCTTTGGGAGGAGGGAGACTTGACTATAAGAGGCTCAGTTTGAGTTCCTCTGTCAGTTGTGGTGGATTCCGTCTGAGTGCTCTCATCCTTTGTAGTGGCTGAGGCGTCAGTGAGCGACCTCAAAAACATCTTAAAGGCACTTGCCCTCATGGCATCCCTCCTCCTTTTGCTCGGGGATTTTCTTTTGGTCATCCTGTGTGCTTTGGCTTGTTCAGCCATAGTCTATCGTTGAGATTAATCTTTGCTCTAAGAGTCTGTAGGTGGGGCAATTCCGCCCAGTGGCGCCACAAGGTTTTTTGCCCCTTCTTTTACAGGGGATGCAGACTGTTGTTGCCTTACAGTCTTTACGGACATGTCCGTCTTCGCCACATTTTGAGCAGGCCGACCCCCTGGTACAGCGCCTCAGAACGTGGTCGAGATCTCCACAGTTGTGGCAACGCGGTACCACAATATAGTCTCGTGTATTTATGGCGTGAAAGCCGATATAGAGTCTGCCCATTGTAGTGATCTTTTTCCACATTTGAGCTGAGACCTCAGCGACGTGGTGAACCACGTAACGGTCCCGAGGTCCTGATTTAAATCTCAATTTGAAACTTTCTTTAAATTCATCCTCTGTCATATCTTCAAAATTTTGTGCCCTCACAGTTTCATGAATCTCCTCGTTTGACATAATTGTCGGTACATCATACAAGATGACCAAAGGGTTTCTCTTCCTCGGTGGCTCGCATTTGACCACCGAGTTTAGTTTAGCATTATTTAGTAGTTTCATCTTGTCCTCTTCAGAGGCCACTTCTACTATTACAGAGTTCTTGCTTGGTTTGACCTTATTTATTTTTATTTTATCTTTTATGGGATTTACTGTAGTGGTGAGTAGCTCCTGAATTTTTCTTACGCTAGTGTCCTTGCCGGGTAAGGTCCTTAGAAAGACCGTTGTGTCAGCCCTCTTTGTTATCTTTGCTATTGTATCCCTGGTTGTTTGTGGTTTCGGTGGCGCTTGTGCGACCACCCCTGCCCAGGTCTTGGCCGGTTGTTTTCTCAATCTTTCATTTTCCTTTTGCAACTCTTCAACACGGCCCCCGAGCTTGGCGTTTGCTATGGCCCACGCCGCCAATTCATTTTTAATGGTTGTTAGTGCCGCCTGGCTAATCTTCCCGTTTTTAATATTTTGCTCAAGGAGCAAGGTAATTCTGCTGTGTCTCTGCAAGACGTTTTCCTCCATTACCTGTCCTGACTCGTCCTGGGGAGCAGGTACAGGCATCAATGAAGCTCGCGATAGCGCACTCGACTCACTCGTTTCTGGCGTCCCCATGTTTGAACGAGTGAATAAAAGAGGTGGGAGCCCGTCTCTTGCCCCGGACCGGCTCCTCTGGCATGGGGGGGGGGGGAACTTCTGCAGCTCGCCCACCGACCTCGCCCCTAGGTCAAGGGCATTCCAGAACTGCCGGGTTCAGCGCGCCGTCGCCAGCGCACTGGTCCCCATCGATGGCTTCGTCATCGACGATTTCACACGACGCTCCTCGGCAACTGCTCCCCGCACTCCGGAGAGGTGGATGCACCTCTCGCCCTTCGCCACCTACTTGCCCGAGTTTCCACCTGAAGGCCAAGGACCAACTCCTACTCAGGTGGTGGGTCGGTCCCCCAGTCGTTCGGCGGTCTGGGCCCATCTAACCTGGCCCAGGCGGTGTCACCACCTCCTGGGTTTGGCAGAACACGCCCCGGTTACCCAGGGGCGCGGCGAAGCACCCTTGCCGACTCGCGCCGTGATCCCACGCCGACAAACAAGGTCGCCGGCATGCAGAGCACCTGTTGGTCTGTGCCCTGCGAACAGAAAGGGACTGATGTTCGGTCCCTCGACACAGCTCCCCCTGTGCCACGCACCCTTCGCTTTCGCATCGGGTTGGGTCGCAGCTCTCCCTTTTGTCGCAAGGCAGAATGCCGAGCTTAACATTTGGCACCACGGGAAGGCGGAAAGAGCCACTTGGGAAGGAGAGGCTATAAGAGACGCTTCACTTCCCCTGTGAGGACTGCCGCGGCACACCCGACTGAGAAGCGATACGCCCCAGTGCGAGCCTCCGTGCCTTACGGCGCGCCGGCGACGGGCGGGCCCGCGCCGAAACGCGCCGTCAAGCGACTGACCTCACGCCAGACTCTGCTTTTTTTTTTTTTTTTTTTTTTTTAAAAAAAAAATTTTCTTTATTCAAATTATTTCATACATTGTAACCCACCACCTAATACATTAGTGGGTCTTAGATCTACATTACATTTAATTGATGTTAGCAGCATTGTTAACTTCTATTACTAGTGTTAGTGAACTTACTTGCTACGGGAAATGAGGAGTTAGTTTCTTATTGGGTAAGATGTAGTTCTACTCTTAGCTAACTAATCTAAGGGCTACTTCCTGCAGCGTTACAGGCGTGCCAGTTGTTTAATATAAACCTACTGTGTGGCCGTGCCCACTGAGCTAACCCCAGTGAGCATGCCCCTGGCACTGGGCTGGCCTTAAGAAAGTCGCTGCAGGTTCTTTTAGGGGTCTTCTATCTCCTATCTACTAAGTGGTTAATTAGTTCTAGGTCACAGTCGGTGCGCAGTTGTCAATTTCGGGTATTGGCGCTCCCTCCCCCTTGTTCCAGGGCATGGCGGATTCCTACCATCACGGCGATTGGCCAGTCCACGCCCTGGCGGAATGGGATGGGTCGCCTTCAATTATGTCATGTCTGGTGGCTTATATGTTTTCCCTGAGGTATTCTTGCAGGACTTTTGCTGACACCTCACTGGCAAGGCGGTTTAATATGGTGAATGTAGTAGGGTCTCTAATTAACTGGTACGTGTTATTGTGAGGCAGCTGGTTTCTTAATTCCCCGGCTACGTCATCAAAGACCGGGCACTCATAGATCACGTGATCCGGAGTGCCCCACTCAGCTCCACAATCACACGAGGGGGTAGCCCTTTTCCCGAATCGGCAAAGATATGCCGGATACGGTCCATGCCCTGTGAGGAAGTGCACCAGTCCCTTGCTTGGTTGAAAATGCGAAAGTTGGAGGCGTTCTTTGATGTTGGGGAGCAGCTGGTAAGTCCTTCGGCCTGTTGTTTCTGCGTCCCAAAGTTCTTGCCATAGCTCTTCTCCTCTCCTCTTAATTGCAAACTTGTCCCCCACCCGCACTCCCATGATGCTCTCGGTCTTTTCTATATCTCCCCTTTTCACCCAGTACCAAGCTGCCTGTTCCCGGATTTTGATGTCCAGGGGACATACCCCCATGAGTGTTAGTAGTGCCCCTCCTGGAGATGTTCTGTACGCTCCGATGGAGCGCAGAAGCATGTTACGTTGCACCCTCCTCACAGACATAGCGGGCACGACCCTCGTGAGCCTGTGTGCCCACACTCCGGATCCGTAACCCACGATGGAAACGAGAATGGTGTTGTGGTACAATTTTATGAGTTCTGGTGGAAGGTGAAACCTACTGTGTCCTATCATGATAAGATCATTTAGAGCTTCAAGTTATCTTTGTGTAACTGTTTCGATGTGTTTGGCAAAGTTCCACCTTTCATCAATTGTTACTCCAAGGTACCGGGCCTCTCGACGCCGAATCACCGGTGAGCCCTCAATTCTTACCGTTGGATTCCTGGCCAATTGGCCTTTCAATAACAAGTATGTTGACTTGCTAGGCGCAATAGTCATTTTTGTGTTTTGGCACCACTGTGTAAGAATTGCTAGTGTCCTATTAATTTTAGGTTCGAGGTCCTCGCGACTTCGGCCGCCAACCAGCAGAAGGAGGTCGTCAGCGTAAGCTATCGCCTCTAGCACATCCACACTATTTTCCAAGCTCTCCAGGAGAGGCTCCATATTGATATCCCAAAAGAGTGGCCCCAGGACAGAGCCCTGTGGACACCCCTTCGTGATTTTCTTACCAATTCGCTCGCTAGGGGACGATAGCCAGACCTCTCTTTCCATACAATAGCTCCTAAGACAGCCGTATAGCGGCCCTGGACACTCCTTCTCCCGCAAGCAGGAGAAGAGCGAAGGCCACCACAGGTTATCAAAGGCGCCACTGATGTCCACCATGATGCCAACTATGTACTTGTGCGGAGACGACCCACAGACCTCGGATGCGAGGGCAATTGCGTCACACGCAGATCGCCCCTGCCGAAAACCGAATTGTCTGTCGCTCATCCCGCACAACATCCGGTGTGCTGTCAGTCTATCAGCTAGTAACCTCTCCAGCAATTTGCCTAACAGGTCCAACAGACAGATAGGTCTGTAAGATTTTGCTTCTTTGGGGTCTTTGTCCCGCCCTTTTTTGATAATTACAACATTGGCCTGTTTCCAGATTTTGGGGAATGTTCTGAGGCGCAGGGCCTCGTTGTAAATTCTTGCTAAAGGTGTCACCAGTTGAGGAGCGAGGTATTGCACCACCTCCGCGATGATGCCGTCTGGTCCTGGGGCCTTTCCTTTCTTTAGTAATTTTATGTGGGCTGCCACTTCCTCTTCTGAAAAAGGGTACACCGTGGTGTTATTCTCGTAGTCAGCCTGCATTGCCTGCCTAATTAGGCATTGTTCTTCTGTGTCCTCTTCCTCTTTATCATCAGGGAGGAGGGAGTGGAGGAGGACCTCAGCAGTTTCCTGCCAAGATCCAGTCATCCGGTTCCCGTCCCTGATAGTGGAGAGCACCATTGGCGACCTGATTTTCTCTCTTACTATTTTGTAAGGAGTGCCCCAGGGATCCATAGCCAATTGGCTGTGCACATATTTCATCCAGCTTTCCAGTCTGACAGTTCGCAGTTCCTTCTGGAACTGCTCTTTAGCTTCTCTGTATGTTCGTAGCCATGTTTGTTTTTCTTCCCAGACGACACTTCGCTGGTAATACCTCCTCGCCCTCCTGACAGACTGACGCATCTGCCCCAGTTCCGCTGACCATGGTGATGGAGAAGCCGCAACGGCTCTCCTCCTGGTTGGTACAGCAGACTTGACTGCCCTGGTAAGAGCGCCCACCAGATCTTCGGCGTGTTTGTCGATATCTTCGTCATCATCTGGCCATGTCGGAGTGTCAAACTCTCTTGCAAGGCGCTCCCAATTGGTCTTGTTATAGTTTAGTTGTACTTCCCACCCTATGTCCCAGTGGCACTCCCGATCTGAAATTGTAAATGTGATCAAGTTGTAATCGCTGGTTGTTTCTCCATCAGTGTCAATCCAGTTTTGTATATTGGCAGCGATGTTGGTGGTCATCAACGTGATGTCGATATTAGTTCCATCTCCTCCCCCTCCTGTATAGGTGGGGGTGTTTCCTGGTCTATTGGCAATGAGGAGTTGTAGGGACATGATAGTCTCTTCCAGCTTGCCTCCTCTTTCATCTCGGGTGCCACTGTGCCACAGGGGGGATTTGGCGTTCGCGTCCGCCACCACAACTGCCTTTCTGCCCCTCAGCACCGTTGCCACCTGCGTGAGTTGGTCAAGGTAAACGTCAATGTCTGTACCGTATTGAAAATACATGTTTATTAAGTATATCACGCCAATTGGTGACTGAAGTTCGATGACATTGCAGTGATCGTCCGAAAGATGTGAGAGCACCGTTACTCGCAGTGCCTTGTTGGTTATTATGATGGTGGCTTTCGGGTCATCTCCGAAACTAACCACTTGCCAGCTCATGGCAGCAAAGGCTATATTCCCCGCAAGAGAGTATGGCTCCTGCAAACAGAGCACATCAAGGCTCCTCTCCTCCACCACTCTTCGAAGCTCCTGCATGACCAGCCTACTATTATGTGCATTTAGCTGCCCTATCTGTATTTCTGTAATTATGGGAAATATGTGTGTACATATGATGCTGGGAAGGTTTTCGTCCAGTCGTAGGCTATTCTCCCATTGGATAGGACAGACTGACTGTATATTTCATCTAAGTTGAAGGTCTCATTCCTTCTCTCAAACACCTTCTTTACTAGGTCACGCAGGGCGCCAAAGTCGGTGGGGAGATTCATAGTCTTTAGTTGTACCCTGTCAACAGCCTCCATGACCGAGAAGGTGACCTTACGCCCGTACCTATGTCCTACCCGCACTAGATGTCGCAGTGCAGTGATCAGGACAGCCGGCTCCTCCAGGCGGGATAATTGTAAAGAATGTTCAAGATTAGGGTATATTCTGATCGGATCAACCACTGTTCTCACAGCTGTTGGTTGTCTCGAGTCAGTACTAGCGTTGGTGTTATTGGTTATTTGTGTATTTGAACTTGTAATTGTGTTGACCTGCACCGGCAATTCCAGTACAGGACTCCCTTGAACGAATGCTGGTCGGCCCACCGCTACAGGACGCCTGTCTTGAGTTGCCTGATTTCCTGGCGTTCGTGATCCCCAGCAGTAGGGAGAGGGAGCTGCCGCTTGTTCTTGTGGATCCGTTTGGACACACGCATCCTTCATTCTCTTCCTACCATCTCTTCCTTCTGCAAGTGTTGCAAGGAACTGTTTGAACTGGGCTGCTCTTGCCGCGTCCCTTCTCCTCTTGCATGGGGATTTTCTTTTAGGCATCCTGGGTGCCGTAGTTGACTCAGCCATAGTCGGTTCTTGATATTAGCCTCTGCTCCAGCATCCTGTACGTTGGGCAGTTGCGACCAGAGGCATTACAGGTCTTTTTACCTCTTCTCATGCAGGGGATGCATATTGCAGATTTTGTGCAGTTTTTTCTAATGTGATTTTCTTCTCCACACCTGGAGCAAGCCGACTTCCTTTCACAATATTTATGCACATGGTCAAGATCGCCACAATTATGGCAGCGAGGTACCACCAAAAAGTCCCGCACGTTGATGGCGTGAAAGCCAATGTAGATTCTACCCATTGAGGTTAATCTCTTCCACATTTGGCCAGAGACTTCTGCTACATGATGTACAACGTCTTTGTCTCTTGGCCCCGTTTTAAATTTAAGTTTGAATTCGTTTTTAAATTCATCAGTACTCATATCATCAAAATTCTGATTTCGTATTGTTTCCTGGAGTTCATTATTATCAAATGTTACTGGTATGTCATACATAATAACAAGAGGATTTCTCTTTCTTGGTGGCTCACATTTTACTGCTTTACATAGTTTCTGGTTGTTTAGTATTTTATTCCGGTCATCCTCCGTTGCCACATCGACTATTACTACATTCTTTGTAGCTTTTACTTTATTTATTTTGATTTTATCTTTAGCAGGATTGATCGTTGTAAAAATTTCCTGTACTTTCTTAGTGTCTTGACCGGGCAGTGGTCTCAAAAAGACAGCAGTATCCGGTCTTTGTGACACTTTTACAATGGTATCTCTTGTGGACTGGCTCTTAGGTGCCGTTTGAGCGACTACATTAGCCCATGATTTTGTTGGCTGCTTGCGCAGCCTTTCGTTTTCCTTCTGTAATTCTTCAACTCGCCCCTCGAGCTTCGCATGGGCGATAGCCCAGGAGGCGAGTTCATTTTTTAGGGTCATGATCACAGCCTGGCTTATCTTTCCATTTTTTACATTGGCTTCCAGGTATTGTGTAATCCTGGCATGCCTCTCACTAATGCTTTCCTCGATCTGCCCCGTGCCCCCTGATGGGGAGGGAACAGTAAGCAAAGAAGCCCTCGAAGGTGCGCATGAATCGCTTGTCTCTGTCTCAGCCATGTTGTTGACAAGCGAAAAAAGGGGTTGGGAGCCCGTCTCTTGCCCCGGACCGGCTCCTCTGGCATGG
Source organism: Schistocerca americana (assembly GCF_021461395.2). Taxonomy (NCBI): domain Eukaryota; kingdom Metazoa; phylum Arthropoda; class Insecta; order Orthoptera; family Acrididae; genus Schistocerca; species Schistocerca americana. The sequence goes on from NC_060121.1 coordinate 588,979,162, forward strand.
GGGGGGGGGACTCTTGCAGCTCGCCCACCGACCTCGCCCCTAGGTCAAGGGCACTCCAGAGCTGCAGGGTTCAGCGCGCCGTTGCCAGCGCACTGGTCCCCGTCGAAGGCCTCGTCGTCGACGATTTCACTCGACGCTCCTTGGCAAGTGCATCCCGCACTCCGGAGAGGCGGATGCACCCCTCACCCTTCGCCGCCTACTAGCCCAAGTTTCCACCTGAAGGCCAAGGACCCACTCCTACTCAGGTGGTGGGTCGGTCCCCCAGTCGTTCGGCGGTCTGGGCCCATCTAACCTGGCCCAGGCGATGTCACCACCTCCTGGGTTTGGCAGAACACGCCCCGGTTACCCAGGGGCGCGGTGAAGCACCCTTGCCGACTCGCGCCGCGATCCCACGCCGACAAACGAGGTCGCCGGCATGCAGAGCACCTGCTGGTCTGTGCCCTGCGAACAGAAAGGGACTGGTGTTCGGTCCCTTGACACAGCTCCCCCTGTGCCACGCACCCTTCGCTTTCGCATCGGATTGGGTCGCAGCTCTCCCTTTTGTCGCAAGGCAGAACGCCAAGCTTAACATCTGGCACCACGGGAAGGCGGAAAGAGCCACTTGGGAAGGAAAGGCTATGAGAGACGCTTCACTTCCCCTGCGAGGACGACCGCGGCACACCCGACTGGAAAGCGATACGCCCCAGTGCGAGCTTCCGTGACCTACGGCGCGCCGGCAGCGGGCGGGCCCACCCCGAAACGCGCCGTCAAACGACTGACCTCACACCAGACGCCAGACTCTGTTTTTTTTTTTTTTTTTTTTTTTAAAAAAATTCTTTATTAACCATCAAATAATAATTATACATACAACCCACCTCCTTACTTGATTAGTGGGTCTTACTACCTACTGTTATTTACAATTGCAGCTAATTCTATTTTATATTTAGTTGTGAGCTACAGCTAGGTTAGTTTAATGGGCAGTTATGTAGTTTATGCTAATCTCTAAGTTTTTTGGCTAACCTACATTCTACTTCCTGCAGCGTCACAAGTGTGTCAGCAGTGTACAAACCTACTATATTGCCTTGCCCATCGAGCTAATCCCGATGGGCGTGCCCCTGACACTGGGCTGGCCAGGTTGTAAATCGCTGCAGGATTCTATAATCTAAATTTCTAATCTAATTCCTACTAACTAATTCTAAATCTACGTCATCTTCAGTGTATTGTCAAATTCGGGTTTTTTGTCCCCACCCTCCCTAATCCCGCGCGTGGCGGATTCCAGACTAAGGGTCGGCCTATCCCCGCGCAGGCGGAATGGGAGTAGGGAGCAATGGTCATGATCGGTGCTATTTAATCTTGTTCCCTCATGTATTCCCTTAACACCTTCTGTGATACCTCGTTGGCAAGTTTATTTATAATATGGAAGGTGTCTTCTTGTCTTATTAGGTTATAGGTGTCATGATTAGGTAGTTGGTCCCGTAATGTAGAGGCAACATCATTGAAGAGGGGGCACTCGTAAATCACATGATCGGGAGTGCCCTCCGGTTCACCACATTCACACGCAGGTGTGGCCCTTTTCCCAAACCGGCATAGGTATGCCGGGTAGGGTCCATGTCCAGTGAGAAAATGGATTAGCCCCCTGGTAGGTTCAAAGTGTTTCATTTTTAGCCGCTCCCTAATACTTGGTATCAAGTCATGTGTCCTCCTCCCTGTTTCATCCGCATCCCAAAGTTCTTGCCATAATTGTACTCCTCTTTGCCGAATTTCTCCCTTGTCCCTTGCCCTAACACCTAAGATCTCCTCTATTTTTGTTATATTTTCCTTTTTGATCCAAAACCATGCAGCTTGCTCCCTAATTTTAATGTCCAGGGGGCAAAGCCCCATTAGGACTAGTAGTGCTCCCCCTGGTGTTGTTCTATAAGCACCTACCGATCTCAAAATCATGCTCCTTTGAACCCTTCTCACTGTCATGGCGGGCACCACCCTCGTGAGCCTGTGTGCCCAGATCCCCGAACCATAACCCACTATCGATGTTAATATACTGTTATGGTAGAGTTTTATCAGATGTGATGGAAGGTGAAATCTTCTGTGTCCTATTGATATGAGGTTATTCAGCGTTTGTAGTGCTTTCTGGGTTACGGTTTCAATGTGCTTTCCAAAGTTCCACTTCTCATCAATGATGATGCCCAGATATCGTGCGTCACGTCTCCGAAGAACCGGCGAGCGGTTGATTCGCACAGTTGGGTTACGGATTAGTTGTCCCTTCAATAGTAAGTAGGTGGACTTGCTTGGTGACACCGTCATTTTGGTGTTTTGGCACCATAGTTGTAGCTTGTTTAAAGCACTCTCTATTTTAGGTTCGATGTCTTCGCGGCTACGGCCGCCGACCAGCAGGAGGAGGTCATCCGCGTAGGCTATCACCTCTAGCACTTCTTCACTTTGTTGTAGTGTGTCTAATAAGGGCTCCATGTGGATGTCCCAGAATAGGGGCCCTAACACGGAACCCTGAGGACATCCTTTAGTTATACCTTTTCCAATTCTCTTGCTAGAGGATGATAGCCAGACCTCCCGTTCCTCACAATAGCTCCTCAGACAACCATATAGCGGCCCTGGACACTCCTTCTCCCGCAGGCAGGAGAAGAGCGAAGGCCACCACAAGTTGTCGAAGGCGCCACTGATGTCAACCATAATGCCCAGCACATACTTGTGTGGGGTAGAGCCACAGACCTCAGCAGCCAGGGCGATCGCATCAGATGTTGATCGCCCAGGCCTGAAGCCGAATTGTCTGTCGCTCACCCCACGCAGCATTCTATGTGCAGCCAGTCTGTCAGCAAGTAGCTTTTCTAATATTTTCCCTAGTATATTGATTAGACAGATTGGTCTATAGGATTTTACATTTGTGGGATCTTTATCTGGTCCTTTCCGAATAATGACCACGTTTGCGGACTTCCACACCCTTGGAATTTTTTGCTGTATCAGACACTCATTATATAAGTGAGTGAGTGGTGCAGTTAGCTGGGGAGCTAGGAACTGCACCACCTCAGCTACAATGCCATCTGGCCCGGGAGCTTTGCCTCTTTTAAGTGATTTTATGTGGGCAGCCACCTCTTCCTCCGAGAAAGGGTAGACTGCCGTGTTGTTAATGTATTCATTTAGATTGTCTCGTCTTAGTTGTTGTTGCTGTACAGATTCTCCATCCGCGCTATCGTCAGGCAGCAGGGACCGGAGGAGGACCTCAGCAGTTTCCTGCCAAGATTCCGTCATCCTGTCCCCATGCCTGACTGTTGTTAATTCCAGTGGAGAGCGGATCTTTTCTCGTACTAATTTATACGGTGTACCCCAGGGGTCCAATGCCAATTGGCTCTGGACGAAATTTTCCCAGCTTTGTATCCTAACAGCCTGGAGTTCTTTCTGAAAACGAAGTTTAGCTTCCCGATACTGCATCAGCCATCTCTGCCGTTCTGGCCAGACGACACTGCGCTGGTAATACCTTCTCAGCCTTCTAACAGACCGGCGCATATTCTCTAATTCGGGCGACCATGGTGATGGAGAGGCTGCAATGGCCTTCCTCCTGGTTGGTACGGCAGCTTTCACCGCGCTGGTTATAGCGTTAGTCAGTTCTTCTGCTCGGTCGTTTACGTCAATGTCAAGGTCTACTTCACCCTCCGGCAAGGCAGGAATGACGCACTCCCTGGCTAGTCGTTCCCAATCAGCCCTTCTGTAATTAAACTGCATCTCCCACCCCGTGGCCCAGCAAGATCCCCTTCCACCTACGATGAACGTAATTAAATTATGATCGCTTGTAGTGGCGTTTTCTTCCACTTTCCACTCTTGTATCATATTAATTGCATTGGGGGTGGCTAAGGTTATATCAATATTCGTACCCGGTCCTCCCCCCGCCGCATAGGTTGGAGGATTACCAGGTTGATTGGCTATTACTAGCTGTGATGCCATAATAAAGTCCTCTACTTTCTCTCCATTGGTGTCCCTTGTACCGCTGTGCCACAGGGGGGATTTTGCATTTATGTCAGCCGTAATTATCATCCTTCGTCCCCGCAACGCCGTGGTTACTGTTGTCAGATGGTCGAGATGCGTTTCAATGTTATCTCCGTACTGAAAGTACATGTTGATCAATACGATCGATTCACGGGGAGATAGCAGCTCCACGACGTTGCAGTGACTATTGGTGTACTGTGATAAGGTGGTCACTTTCAGGGCTTTGTTTGTAATAATTATTGTCGCTTTTGGATTGTCTCCTTGGCTGATTACCTGCCACGTGGCGGCTGTAAATGTAATCTTTCCGTCCAGGGAGTACGGCTCCTGTAGACAGAGCACATCTAGCCTCCTCTCCTCCACTTCCCTTCGCAGCTCCTGCATTACAAGTCGACTGTTGTGTGTGTTAAGTTGGCCAATAGTGATTTTCGTCATCTATGGAAAGTATGTATGTATGTGATCGTCCGGCCAAGTCTTATTCCAGTCATACGTGATTCGTCCATTAGCCAAAACTGACTGTTCGTAAATGTCGTTTAAGTCAAACTTTTCTCCACGTCTCTCGAAAACTTTCTTGAGTAAGTCTCGCAGGGCTCCGAAGTCAGTGGGGAGATTCACTGACTTAAGCTGTATTCTATCTACAGCCTCCATTACCGAGAAGGTGACTCTTCTTCCATATTCGTGCCCTACACGGACCACATGTCGTAAGGCAGTGGTCAAGGTAGCCGGCTGCTCCAATCTCGCCAATTGAATGGTGAACTCTAAGTTAGGATAGATCCGAACCGGATCTATTGGTGGTAGTCTAACCACTGGGGTTTCTAGAGAGCTTGTTATTGTGCTCTCTTGCACAGGCTTTTCTATTTTCTGATTACTGTCGTTTGCTGAGACCTCAGGCCCAGGATGCCTTTGCCGGTGCAGATGTTTAATCGGCTTCACTTCCCTGCTGAGAGAGGAGGGAGTAGCCATGGGAATAGTTTCTGTCTGAAAACATTTATCTATTTTTGGTGGATCTGTTTGGATGTTTTTATCAGCTGTTTCAGGTGGATCTGTTTGTATGCTTTTATCGACTGTTTCAGGTATTGGGTCCCTTAAGAAAGATTTTATAAATTCTTTGAATCTACTTGCCCTAATGGCATCCCTCCTCCTTTTGCTAGGGGATTTCCTCTTTGGCATCCTGTTCTGTTTAACGTACTCAGCCATAATCTGTTCTAGATATAAGTCTTTGCTCTAACATGCGATATGTAGGGCAATTTCGTCCTGAGGCTCCGCAGCTTTTCTTCCCTCGTCTTTTGCAAGGAATGCATACGCTTGCAGCTTTGCATTCTTTACGTGTGTGACCATCTTCACCGCACCTGGAGCAGGCCGACCCCCTGGTACAATGCCTTAGAATATGGTCCAGGTCTCCACAATTGTGGCAACGAGGTACCACTAGGTAGTCCCTAATATTGATGGCATGGAAGCCAATGTATAGTCTGCCCATTGTCATAATTTGCTTCCACATTGGTGCTGTTACCTCTGCGACGTGATGGACAACATTACGATCACGAGGTCCCGTTTTAAATCTTAACTTGAAAGAGTCCTTAAATTCGTTTTCAGCCATTTGATCAAAATTCTGGTCTTTTATGCTTTTGTACAATTCTTCGTTCGTCATTGTTGAAGGTACATCGTATAATATGACTAGTGGGTTTCTTTTTCTCAGTGGTTCACACTTGACCACCGAGTTCAGTTTGGGATTCTTTAACAATTTCTCCTTGTCTTCCTCTGTAGCTACCTCCACTATTACTGAATTCCTACTGGGTTTTACCTTATTTATTCTGATTTTGTCTTTCGCCGGGTCAATACTTTTAGTCAACAGTTCTTGTATCTTTTTAACACTAGTGTCCTGTCCCGGTAGAGTTCTTAGAAAGACCGCCGTGTCTGACCGCTTGGTCACCTTGGCGATCGTTTCTTTCGTGGTTGGCTTTGGCGGCGCTTGCGCGACCACCCCAGCCCAGGTTTTTGTTGGTTGCTTTCTCAGACGGTCATTTTCTTTTTCCAACTCTTCTACGCGGCTTTCGAGCTTGGCGTGGGCTATGGCCCAAGCAGCCAGCTCATTCTTAATAATGGACAATGCCGCCTGACTTATCTTTCCATTTTTGATATTCTGCTCCAAGAGCAGCGTGATACGTGCATGTCTTTGCGTCACTGTTTCGTCTTCTGCTAGTCCCGTCTCATCTTGAGGAGAGGGATCAAGCATCACAGATGCTCGCTTGAGCGCACTCGATTCACTCGTCTCAGGTGTAGCCATATTGATTAACGAGTGAAAATAAGGTGGGAGCCCGTCTCTTGCCCCGGACCGGCTCCTCTGGCATGGGGGGGGACTGTTGCAGCTCGCCCACCGACCTCGCCCCTAGGTCAAGGGCACTCCAGAGCTGCAGGGTTCAACGCGCCGTTGCCAGCGCACTGGTCCCCGTCGAAGGCCTCGTCGTCGACGATTTCACTCGACGCTCCTCGGCAAGTGCACCCCGCACTCCGGAGAGGCGGATGCACCCCTCGCCCTTCGCCGCATACTAGCCCGAGTTTCCACCTGAAGGCCAAGGACCCACTCCTACTCAGGTGGTGGGTCGGTCCCCCAGTCGTTCGGCGGTCTGGGCCCATCTAACCTAGCCCAGGCGATGTCACCACCTCCTGGGTTTGGCAGAGCACGCCCCGGTTACCCAGGGGCGCGGCGAAGCACCCTTGCCGACTCACGCCGCGATCCCACGCCGACAAACGAGGTCGCCGGCATGCAGAGCACCTGCTGGTCTGTGCCCTGCGAACAGAAAGGGACTGGTGTTCGGTCCCTCGACACAGCTCCCCCTGTGCCACGCACCCTTCGCTTTCGCATCGGGTTGGGTCGCAGCTCTCCCTTTTGACGCAAGGCAGAATGCCGAGCTTGACGTCTGGCACCACGGGAAGGCGGAAAGAGCCACTTGGGAAGGAGAGGCTGTAAGAGACGCTTCACTTCCCCGAGTGAGGACTGCCGCGGCACGCCCGACTGGAAAGCGATACGCCCCAGTGCGAGCCTCCGTGCCTTACGGCGCGCCGGCAACGGGCGGGCCCGCGCCGAAACGCGCCGTCAAGCGACTGACCTCACGCCAGACGCCAGACTCTGTTTGCATGTATTAGCTCTAGAATTACCACAGTTATCCAAGTAACGTGGGTACGATCTAAGGAACCATAACTGATTTAATGAGCCATTCGCGGTTTCACCTTAATGCGGCTTGTACTGAGACATGCATGGCTTAATCTTTGAGACAAGCATATGACTACTGGCAGGATCAACCAGGGAGCTGCGTCAACTAGAGCTGAGCAGCCGGCCGCCCGGGAGTGTCTCCCGGGGGCCCGCGCGAACACGCAAGCGTCTGCTCAATTATTCTGCAAACAGGAGGAGGCTGAGCTCCCCTGCACAATACACCTCGAAACCCTCTCAGGTCCCGGCGGCGCGCAGCGCCGTCCTAAGTACGTGGTCGGGTTCGAGAGAGGCGCAATCGCCCGGAGTTTGGCGAGTAGACGCTTTAGGTGCGACCACCCGTGCTCCCAACTGAGCTTGCCGCTGCCGACAGAGGCCCGGGAGCGTGCTGTCGTGGCATTACCGGCGGGAGACAACACGTGCCACCTACGGTGACCGGCAGCTCCAACGCCAGCGCCACAGAAGGACAAAAGCCCCACTTGGGTGCCAAAGCGAACTCTCCCAGCACAGCGCACGCGCCAACACGTCCGCACAGCTGCGATACAAACCACCTGCGAGAACCGCTTAGGCGACCGAGCAGCAGACGGCGTCGCGGCGCCGAGCGCCGGGCGGCGGCGCATCCTCAGCGCACACAGTCCTCAATCGGACCAGCACACTGCAGATGCCCACCGCGCTTCGCACCGGGCCCGCGGGGACCTACTTTGGCCGCACGGCGCCGCGTGCAGGGTGCGCCGGCGCGCAGCTGCGCCGCCTGCCGCCTCCGTCGGCCGGCGCGCCTGCCACTGGCCGCCCCCACCAGCCGGCTGTAGCGCGTGCGCCCACGCACCGGGCGGCCAGCACGCCGGGAGGCCCCCCCTCACCGGCCGGGGACAGTCCCACCCAGCCACAGCCGCGTATCGCTTCACACCCAGATGCCATTCACGCTCGTGGGCATGGTGGGTATCGCTGAAACAACCGGTTGGTAGCTCAACCGATCGTCGCCATCACTGATTCACCTCTAGCGAGAACAACCGCACCACAACGGTTTACCAGTTGTTCATTTGCGTAACGTCACCAGCAAACGTAGACGTCCATCGCCATTTGCAAATTCAACGATTGTTGCATGCCTGTGTCAGGTGTCACGACACACTATGTCTGCCCACATACACGCAACAACATGTGCACGCTTAGAGAACACGTGGAAGGTGGCCCCCGTACGTATGCGATGTCCATTGCGCGAACGACTGTCAACCGGCCTCTGTCGCATGTCGCAGATGTGGAACGCAGTGCACCATGCTATCACGGTGTGTGAGAAGAGACGACTACGTCTGACAACACGCGCCACTACATCAACAGACGGCTCATGCTGATCGCCATCCAGGGCATACCACACTGCAATCCAGCTCTTATAGGGAGACGACACGTAGCTGAGTGCACAACATTTGGACCGCATGGTTCGCCGTTGTTGGCGCAGTCGTTGTACGGTCACATGTACCACGATGTATCATTCAGTACATGAGGACCAATGTGCAGTACAGTGTGTGATTTGGACGTACAACATTAGCGGACAGTTGACACAGGCCGTACCACAGCGTAGGCTAAGTGCTTCGCCATGCGAATGCCAATGAACAACTGCGAAGGGCATTGAGGATGTACGTCCTGCTGCCATCCACATTACTGTGTATAGCTGCAAGGTGTTTAACCTGAAGTGATACACTGGGGACCGGGCAGAGCGAGTAGCAAACTATATTGCGGGGGTTACAGTTAGGCAACACTACACTAATTTAACGCGTCGTATGACAATTAGAGCAGGTTAAGGCCCAACGTGCGTTACGTTACGGCGCAGTATGGGTTTGGTTAAGGCGCAATATGGGTTAGGTTAAGGCGCAGTATGGGTTAGGTTAAGGCGCAGTATGGGTTAGGTTAAGGCGCAGTATGGGTTAGGTTAAGGCACAATATAGGTTAGGTTAAGGCACAATATGGGTTAGGTTAGGGCACAATATAGGTTAGGTTAAGGCACAGTATGGGTTAGGTTAAGGCGCAATATAGGTTAGGTTAAGGCGCAATATAGGTTAGGTTAAGGTACAATATGGGTTAGGTTAAGGTACAATATGGGTTAGGTTAAGGTACAATATGGGTTAGGTTAAGGTACACATTGTTGTAAGGAAAGGTGTATTGGGGGGGGGCGGCCGGTTTGTTGATTGTGATTATAGTAAGTGGATGCCTGCGGCATCATCTGATTTGCCACGTCAGGATGCACCTTTGGCTCATGACAGGCGGCGCTCTGATTCCATGCTTGTGGCAGACCTGTGTCTTTCATTCCTGCCATTGTTTGTGTGCTGTGACAGAAGGCAGTATTGTGATGTTGGGTGCACCCCTGTGTAGGACATGTGTGGGTGTTGGTGGCTTAGCTGAGCAATGGTGGTTGTCGGAAGGGTGGGATATTCTGTTTTCTGAGTGGACCTCCCGGTCTGGTTATGATAGTGTGGATTGTCTAATGTGGCAGAGAGGATTCACTGGGTGTTGTTCCATGCTGGTGCTTACATATTGTCTGTGTGCCTGTTACAGGCAGAGAGTAGTGCGTGATAAGAGTGTCTGGCTGACGTGTGGTTGTGATTGTGAGCAGAGTCTTTCAGCATGTATACGGACAGTTGTATATATTATCTGTATTCTGATGGCTCTATCTATTACTAATCAGCGCCGTGTATACGTTTAATCCGGTTCCAGTCGAAACTGTAGTATCTCTGTACATTAGTGACACGGCGAGCCCGCTATGTAGCTACTCGTCTCGGCAGCTTCCACCGGTGTATGGCAAATGATTATAAGCAATCAGTCTAGTCGTCAATACCGATAGTGTGACGTCACATGTCTGGGGTGGGGGAAGCTGCGCCCTTCTGGTGGGTCATGGCCTAGAAAGACTCTTCCCACGCAGGGGGGCTTGGACTGTCATTAACTCTTCCGAGTAATATACTTGCCGTACGTTTTTGCGACTGCGAGTGCAACGCCCACCGGTACCGACATGGATGGAGCGCTTCCTAGCTGACCGCTCAGCATCGGCATTCGTACAGAGAGCAACGCGATCGCGCCTGTAGCTCGTAAGTGGTACAGCTCGCAGCTCATGTATAGGGACAGCGGGAATGTCGCATATTGGACATAACTCTTTTTTTTTTTTTACTTTGTTGTTATTTTAAAACCTGGACAACAGGCAGGCTGTCAGCAGCACACTACGCTGCTCTTCAGCCATAGAAGACACAAGCAGCTAAAACAGTGAGAAGACACATAAGTCACAGAGCGGTGGGCAATAAAACAGGAGACACATAGAGACAATCACGGAGCCGTTCACACTCGTCGATAATCCACACTGCTAGCTGATGAGACGACGCACAACCACTGAAGATGATGATGGCACTGGTGAACGATGGAGGGGACGGTGAACACTAAACACTAAACACTAAACACACAAAACACTGATGGCGGCGACCTCCGGCGCGCGAATGTCCACGTAACGTGTGCGAGTCCGGGGACCTGCCAAGAGGGGTAGAAGGGGGAGGTGGGGGAGAGGGGAGAAAACGGATGCCAATGGCTGAGGAGTCGGGGGCAGGAGGAGAGGAACAGGGTAGTGGAGGCCCGGGGGAGGAGGGGGGGAGAAAAGGAGGAGGGAGGGAAAAGGGAGAGGAGGGAGGGAGGGTGCACGGAGGAATAAGTACAGGAGGAGGGCGGGAGGATCAAAGTTGGTAGGAGGGGTAGATGGAAGGGAGGAGGGCATCATCAGGGAGGGGGAGCTGGCGGAAGCCACCTTGGGAGAGGGTAAGGAGGGTGGAGAGGTGGAGACCGGGTGGGACGTGCGAATACAGGCGCGGCAGCGGGCGGGGGGGGGGAGAGGATCGGGGAGACGAGCGGGTGAGGAGGATCGAGTTTGCGGGAGGTGTACAGGATCTGTATCCTTTCAAGGAAAAGGAGGAGGTGGGGGAAGGGGATGAGATCGTAGAGGATCCGCGTGGGGGAGGGGAGACGGATGCGATAGGCGAGGCGGAGAGCATGGCGTTCAAGGATTTGGAGGGATTTATAAAAGGTAGGGGGAGCGGAGATCCATGCTGGATGGGCATAACAAAGGATAGGGCGGATGAGGGATTTATAGGTGTGGAGGATGGTGGAGGGGTCCAGACCCCACGTACGGCCGGAAAGGAGATTGAGGAGACGGAGGCGGGAACGTGCCTTGGCTTGGATTGTCTGGAGATGGGGAGTCCAGGAGAGGCGACGGTCGAGGGTGACGCCAAGGTACTTAAGGGGGGGAGTGAGGGCGATGGGACGGCCATAGACGGTGAGATAGAAATCAAGGAGGCGGAAGGAAGGGGTGGTTTTGCCTACAATGATCGCCTGGGTTTTGGAAGGATTGACCTTGAGCAACCACTGGTGTCACCAAGCGGTGAACCGGTCAAGATGGGACTGGAGAAGGCGTTGGGAGCGCTGTAGGGTGGGAGCAAGGGCAAGGAAGGCGGTGTCATCGGCAAACTGGAGAAGGTGGACGGGGGGTGACGGCGGCGGCATGTCCGCCGTGTACAACAGGTACAGAAGGGGGAAGAGGACGGAGCCTTGGGGCACACCGGCGGAGGGGAAAAAGGTGTAGTAATCGGTGTTATGGATGGTGACATAGGAAGGTTGGCGGGAGAGAAAGGAGCCGATCAGACGGACGTAGTTAATGGGAAGGGTGAAGGTTTGGAGCTTGAAGAGGAGACCGGAATGCCATACGCGGTCATATGCACGTTCGAGGTCCAGGGAGAGGAAGATTGCGGAGCGACGGGAATTAAGCTGTTCGGAAAGGAGATGAGTGAGGTGAAGGAGAAGGTCGCCAGAAGAGAAGGACGGCCGAAAGCCACACTGGGTGACGGGAAGGAGGCGGTGCTGGCGGAGATGCTGGTGGATGCGACGGGTGAGGATAGATTCCAGGATCTTGCTGAAGACCGAGGTAAGGCTGATGGGACGGTAGGAGGAGACGGCGGACGGCGGTTTGCCAGGTTTAAGGAACATGAGGATACGGTAGATTTTCCACAGGTCGGGGTAGTAACCGGTGGACAGGACTACATTGTAGAGCCTGGCCAGGGTGGAGAGGAAAGAGACAGGAGCTTCACGAAGGTGACGGTAGGTGACACGATCGTGACCAGGAGTGGTGTTGCGTTTGGTGCGGAGTGTAACAATGAGATCCTGTGTAGTGATAGGGGCATTGAGTTCCGTGTGTGTAATGTTGTCCAAGTACTGGAAACCAGGAGCGAGGGGAGGGACAGAGGTGTCAGTTCGATCGCGGATATCCGGGAAGAGGGAGTAATCGAACTGGGGATCGTCGGGGATGGAGAAGACATCGGAGAGGTAGGAGGCAAAGTGATTGGCCTTACTAAGGGTGTCAGGAAAGGGGTGATCATCGTGGAGAAGAGGATAGTAGGGGGAGGGTTTAGTTCCGGTAAGGCGACGGAAGGCCGTCCAGAACTTGGACGAGTTGATTGGTAGGGTTGCATTTAAACGGGTGCATGTCTGTCGCCAGTTCCGGCGTTTCTTAGCCGCGAGCAAATTACGAACGTGTCGCTGGAGTTGCCGGTGGCGTCGTAGTGTGTCCGGGTCACGCGTGTGGAGGAAGGCACGGTAGAGACGACGGGATTCACGGAGGAGGAGAATGGCCTGTGGGGGTAAGGTAGGACGGTGGGGGTGGATGGCGACAGTAGGAACGTGGGCCTCCACGGCCTCAGACAAGGTCTGCTGGAGAAAGGAGGCGGCATGGGTGACATCGTCAGGGTGGTGGTAGGTGAGAGGGTGGCTATCGACCTGGGTGGAAAGGGTGTCCCGGTAGGCATTCCAGTCGGCTCGGGAATAGTCGTGGACATACTTAGGGGGAGGGTCAGTACGAGGGTCGGGGCGAGGGCGACGACCGTCTGAAACGGTGAGGAGGACAGGGAGATGGTCGCTACCAATAGGCTCCAGGACATCCACCGTTATGCGGCCAAGGAGGTTGGGGGAGGAGAGGATAACATCAGGAGTGGAGTTGGATTCAGGACGGGTATGCCGGGGGATGGGGATGAGGTCACCTTGAAGGGTGGAGAGGAACCGACGCCATCGCCGTAACTGGGCAGCGGAACGACTATGGATGTTGAGGTCGGCGGCGATCACGTAGGAGGAAAAGGTACGATCGACGTGGGAGAGGAAGTCGAAGGGAATAGGAGCGTTGGGGCGGACATAGATGGTGGCGCAGGTAACGGTAAGGCCAGGGAAGAAGAGACTAAGGATCAGGTGTTCGGTGGGGTCGGGAAGGAGAGGTTGGAGCCGAACGGGGATTTGGCGGTGGTGACCAATGGCAACTCCGCCACGCGCAATTGGGAGGGGATTATCGGAGCGGTGGAGGAGGTAGGGCGAAGTGTGAATGGTGTGGTGGGGTTGGAGGAAGGTTTCATTAAGGAGGAAGGCATCCACGCGGTGGGTGGCAAGGGTGTGCAGGAAGAGGTTCCTGTTGGCGGGTAGGGAGCGGATGTTGTTGAAAAGGATACGTTGCTGTCGTGCCATGATAGGGATTTAGACGAGGGTGTCGAGGCGGGAGAAGGTGAAATGGGCCTGGTTGTTGGAGTAGGTGACGTACATCTTGAGTTGGAATATGGAACGGGCGGCGAGGGAGATCTGTTGGAGGGTGTGTGGGCGCTGGAAGGGATGAACATTCTGGAGGACGATGGTAAGGAACCTGATGATGTCCTCAGCGGTGGGGGGGGTACGAAGGGAATTGCCAGGAGGGGTGGGGGCGTCCAGGGGATGGACAGGGACGGTGAATTCAGGAGTGGTTGGAGGGGGTCGGGCTTTACACTTTTGGGAGTAGGTGGGATGGGGGAGATTGCAGGTATTGCAGGAAGGAGGGGATTGGAGGTTAGGGCACTGCCTGAGGAAGTGCGCTTGCCGACAATGCGGGCAGGTGGGGGCCTCGCGGCACTCAGCTGTGGGGTGCGCGTTATTGCGCAGACACCTCTGGCAGCGCAGGGATTGAGGAGGGGAACGGGAGGGGTCGACCTTGTACCGCTGGTTAAAAAGGAGGGCACCCTCCTTCAGGAGACGGTCAATGGAGGGGGCGTGCTCAGAAAAAACCCGCATAAGGCGGATGGGGCCAGCAGCGTTATGTATGCGGCGAACCGCACGCACCTCCAAATGGGGATGCGCCTTGAGCTCCGCCAACACCTCCTCCTCCGTGATCACTGGACTAAGCCGAGTGATCACGGTGGTGAGAGTCGGCGGGCGACGTGGAGGTTGGGGTTGGCGGGAGGGAGGTGGTGAAGGAGCTGGGGTAAGAGAGGCATGAGGGCCAAAGCGGGTGACAGGGATGCGGGAATGGAGGTAGGTGTGGAGGTTTGGGCTGGGGGAGGAGATGACGACCGAATCTCGGCGAGGAGTGAGGAGGGAGATGGGGGCACCAGGACAATGCTGGCGAAGGAAGAGGGTGAGGTTCCGGGCTTCAAGGAGAGAGGGATCAGGATGGGAGAGGAGGTAGCGGTAGGAGGAAGGGGAAGAGGAGGAGGATGAGGGGGCAGGGACAGGCGGGGGACTTCCATGGCATCATGGGTGGGGGAAGGAGGACGAGGAGCAGCCTTTTTGGAAGCAGAGGAAGCAGGAGTGCCACAGGGGCGCTTGACGGCGGAGGAGGAGGTGTGGGGGACGGGAACAACGGGAATGTGGCGGGGAGGGGCAGGTCGCGGGGCCGGAGCCAGCGCCGGAGATGGTGACGGTGACGGTGAAGGCGAAGGCGACGTCGGCGATGACGATGACGGTGGCAGTGGCGGCGGTGATGGCGAAGGTGACGGGGAGAGCTGGGCGTGGGCAGTGGCCCGACGGGCCACCACCCGAGCCAGAGCTGCAGTGACAGGCTGGGGGAGTGGGGGGAAGGGATCAGAACGAGAGGAGCGGGAGGAAGAAGCGGGAGAGGGGGCGACAAAGATAGAGGGTGAAGGGAGAGTGAGGAGAGGCGGAATGGAAGGAGGGGGGTGGGACTGGGCACACCAAGTTATAGTGGTGGAGGCGGCGGAAGGGAAGGTATAGACAATGGCGGTGGTG
Organism: Schistocerca americana; assembly: GCF_021461395.2. Taxonomy (NCBI): domain Eukaryota; kingdom Metazoa; phylum Arthropoda; class Insecta; order Orthoptera; family Acrididae; genus Schistocerca; species Schistocerca americana. The sequence goes on from NC_060121.1 coordinate 588,994,391, forward strand.
GTAGTAGTGACAGTGGTGGTGGGGGCGGACATGACGGGAGAAAGAAACAAGAACGAACAGAACGGAGAGGAAAGGACAGAAACTGGGGACAGACAAAGACGAAGACGGCTGTAGACCAGGGTCAGGACGGTGGCGATGGCGGCGACCAGGCGGCACCAGATGGCGGCAGCGGGCACCGGCGGCGGCGGCGAGCCCCGGCAGGCGGCGGCGGCGGCGGCGGCGAGCACCGGCAGGCGGCGACCAGGCGGGGGCGGCGAGAGCCGGCAGGCGGCGACGGCGGCGGCGGCGGCGGCGGCGGCGGCGGCTGCGAGGACCGGAAGGCGACGACCAAGCGGCGGCGGCGAGCACCGGCAGGCAGTATGGACGGCAAGCAGACGACACGGCAGGGATCTTCCACGTCGAAGGCGCACCCTGAGAGTAGCCCAGGCAGTAAAACTCTTCGATGAAGAAAAGAGGGAATCCAACCCTCGGATGGTGGACATAACCCTTCATGAAACGCAAGTTATAGGGGTGGATTGCACATTGCGACTGCGGGAAAAAGTCCGCCGTTCATCCGCTGGAGTTGCGAGTTGGGCGGTTGGGGTGGGGCACGAACGGGTGCAGGTGGAGTGATTGCCGGTCCACGATTTCGTGCGGCAGAGGCGCTGGCGTCGGGGTGCTGTGGTCGACAGAGGATGCAGGCTTTGTGGGTGGGGTCGAAAGATGGGCACTGTGGGCCCATCGATGTCTTAGTCGGCTTGGCGTCTCATAGATGGCGGTATCGTCGGTGCAGAACGTCATGCTGCGGGAGACCTACAGATGGCGGTATGTTTTGTGGTGCGCTCGACATGGCGGACGTAGTGTTGTCCGATTCGCATAGATGGAGGTATCGCATGTGGTTTCGCCGTATTTTCATAGATGGCGATACTGTTTTGCTGGCATGGTTGGCGTAGTTCCGTCGGATCCCTGTAGATGGAGGTGTCGTTTCTAGGCTGGATGTCAATGTCGTTTAGTCACATTCGCATAGATGGCGGCATGGTATGTTGAC
>NC_060121.1:589000417-589015417 GCF_021461395.2 Schistocerca americana
CCTTGAGCGTAAGTGCTGCTTCAGAGTGGGCCAGGCGTAGGAGCTCTTCACTAGACCACCTGGCCTTTACTCTCTCGGTGGTCACCTCTGCGTTGGCTCCGGCAGGATGGGCACGGCGACGATGTACACCAACACCTGTCTTGGTGGTGAAGGTCCGGTGGCACTCAGGACATGTGATGGCAGGCACTACGGCTCGACCCGAACTGGCGACGTCGGATGCTGACCCAACGACTGGCGCGGCGTCTCCTGTGGGAGTACCGCTACCTGATTTCTTCTTCGTGTTGGGGCCAGCTGAAACAGGGGCAGGGGGGGAGAGTCATAGTTACTCCCGCCTTTTACCCGTGCTTGCTTGAATTTCTTCACGTTGACATTCAGAGCACTGGGCAGAAATCACATTGCGTCAACACCCGCTAGGGCCATCGCAATGCTTTGTCTTAATTAGACAGTCGGATTCCCCCAGTCCGTGCCAGTTCTGAGTTGATCGTTGAATGGCGGCCGAAGAGAATCCGCGCACCCGCGCGCCCCCGGAGGAGCACGCTAAGGCGGACGCGCCCTCGCAGCAAGGAAGATCCGTGGGAGGCCAAGGCACAGGACCGAGCTCGGATCCTGCACGCAGGTTGAAGCACCGGGGCGCGAACGCCGCGCAGGCGCGCGCATCCTGCACCGCCGGCCAGCACGAGCCCAACCAACGGCGAGAGCAGACCACGCCCACGCTAAACGCTCGCACTTCGGCACGCCTACGGCACTCACCTCGCCCAGGCCCGGCACGTTAGCGCTGACCCACTTCCCGACCAAGCCCGACACGCCCCGATCCTCAGAGCCAATCCTTAACCCGAAGTTACGGATCCAATTTGCCGACTTCCCTTACCTACATTATTCTATCGACTAGAGGCTCTTCACCTTGGAGACCTGCTGCGGATATGGGTACGAACCGGCGCGACACCTCCACGTGGCCCTCTCCCGGATTTTCAAGGTCTGAGGGGAAGATCGGGACACCGCCGCAACTGCGGTGCTCTTCGCGTTCCAAACCCTATCTCCCTGCTAGAGGATTCCAGGGAACTCGAACGCTCATGCAGAAAAGAAAACTCTTCCCCTATCTCCCGACGGCGTCTCCGGGTCCTTTTGGGTTACCCCGACGAGCATCTCTAAAAGAGGGGCCCGACTTGTATCGGTTCCGCTGCCGGGTTCCGGAATAGGAACCGGATTCCCTTTCGCCCAACGGGGGCCAGCACAAAGTGCATCTTGCTATGACGGCCCCCATCAACATCGGATTTCTCCTAGGGCTTAGGATCGACTGACTCGTGTGCAACGGCTGTTCACACGAAACCCTTCTCCGCGTCAGCCCTCCAGGGCCTCGCTGGAGTATTTGCTACTACCACCAAGATCTGCACCGACGGCGGCTCCAGGCAGGCTCACGCCCAGACCCTTCTGCGCCCACCGCCGCGACCCTCCTACTCGTCAGGGCTTCGCGGCCGGCCGCAAGGACCGGCCATGACTGCCAGACTGACGGCCGAGTATAGGCACGACGCTTCAGCGCCATCCATTTTCAGGGCTAGTTGCTTCAGCAGGTGAGTTGTTACACACTCCTTAGCGGATTCCGACTTCCATGGCCACCGTCCTTCTGTCTTAAGCAACCAACGCCTTTCATGGTTTCCCATGAGCGTCGATTCGGGCGCCTTAACTCGGCGTTTCGTTCATCCCACAGCGCCAGTTCTGCTTACCAAAAGTGGCCCACTTGGCACTCCGATCCGAGTCGTTTGCTCGCGGCTTCAGCATATCAAGCAAGCCGGAGATCTCACCCATTTAAAGTTTGAGAATAGGTTGAGGTCGTTTTGGCCCCAAGGCCTCTAATCATTCGCTTTACCAGATGAGACTCGTACGAGCACCAGCTATCCTGAGGGAAACTTCGGAGGGAACCAGCTACTAGATGGTTCGATTAGTCTTTCGCCCCTATACCCAGCTCCGACGATCGATTTGCACGTCAGAATCGCTACGGACCTCCATCAGGGTTTCCCCTGACTTCGTCCTGGCCAGGCATAGTTCACCATCTTTCGGGTCCCAACGTGTACGCTCTAGGTGCGCCTCACCTCGCAATGAGGACGAGACGCCCCGGGAGTGCGGAGGCCTCCGCCCCGTGAAGGGCGGGGAAGCCCCATCCTCCCTAGCCCCGCGCAAGGCGAGACCTTCACTTTCATTACGCCTTTAGGTATCGTATAGCCCAATGACTCGCGCACATGTTAGACTCCTTGGTCCGTGTTTCAAGACGGGTCGTGAAATTGTCCAAAGCTGAAGCGCCGCTGACGGCAGCGCTTATTCCACCCGAGAGCATCCCGAGCCAACAGCGGCGCGGGTCCGGGGCTGGGCCAGGTAGGTCCGTCATCCGGGAAGAACCGCGCGCGCTTGCCGGGAGCCCGAGCGCCCAAAGGGGCGAATCGACTCCTCCAGATATACCGCCGGGCAGCCAGCCAGGACACCGGGGCTCTGCCCAACAGACGCGAACCGAGACCCGCGGAAGGACAGGCTGCGCACCCGGGCCGTAGGCCGGCACCCAGCGGGTCGCGACGTCCTACTAGGGGAGAAGTGCGGCCCACCGCACACCGGAACGGCCCCACCCCGCGGCGAGTGGAAAGGCAACCGGACACGACCCCGCCGCGGATTGCTCCGCGCGGGCGGCCGGCCCCATCTGCCGAGGGCGGAGACCAGTGGCCGGATGGGCGTGAATCTCACCCATTCGACCTTTCGGACTTCTCACGTTTACCCCAGAACGGTTTCACGTACATTTGAACTCTCTCTTCAAAGTTCTTTTCAACTTTCCCTCACGGTACTTGTTCGCTATCGGTCTTGTGGTCATATTTAGTCTCAGATGGAGTTTACCACCCACTTGGAGCTGCACTCTCAAGCAACCCAACTCGAAGGAGAGGTCCCGCCGACGCTCGCACCGGCCGCTACGGGCCTGGCACCCTCTACGGGCCGTGGCCTCATTCAAGTTGGGCTTGGGATCGGTGCGAGGCGTCGGGGTAGTGGACCCTCCCAAACACCACATGCCACGACAGGCGGCAGCCTGCGGGGTTCGGTGCAGGACTCTTCCCTGTTCGCTCGCCGCTACTGGGGGAATCCTTGTTAGTTTCGTTTCCTCCGCTTATTAATATGCTTAAATTCAGCGGGTAGTCTCGCCTGCTCTGAGGCCGTTGTACTAGGTGTCGCACGCCACACCGCCAGCCGGCTGTGCACGCTACCGAGTAAGTACCGGTATGCGAACCGCCAGGCGACGGGCGCGCATCGCACGTTTAAGGAGACGCGGCCGGCCCCACAGGCGGCCGCCATACTCGCAGGTCTGCGAAGCGGGGCAAACGCCGCGCGCTTCAGTATACGTAGCCGACCCTCAGCCAGACGTGGCCCGGGAACGGAATCCATGGACCGCAGGCCAGCCGCTCCAGCGCTTCAGCGCTCGTACCACACAACATTGCCGTTAGTTTTGAGAAGCACGCGTGGTTCCGCACGCGGCGCATGGCTACTGCGAGCCGTACAGGTAGCGTGTTGCGCGACACGACACGCACATCGAAAGACATGCAGTCTAGTTGGTAATGATCCTTCCGCAGGTTCACCTACGGAAACCTTGTTACGACTTTTACTTCCTCTAAATGATCAAGTTTGGTCATCTTTCCGGTAGCATCGGCAACGACAGAGTCAATGCCGCGTACCAGTCCGAAGACCTCACTAAATCATTCAATCGGTAGTAGCGACGGGCGGTGTGTACAAAGGGCAGGGACGTAATCAACGCGAGCTTATGACTCGCGCTTACTGGGAATTCCTCGTTCATGGGGAACAATTGCAAGCCCCAATCCCTAGCACGAAGGAGGTTCAGCGGGTTACCCCGACCTTTCGGCCTAGGAAGACACGCTGATTCCTTCAGTGTAGCGCGCGTGCGGCCCAGAAAATCTAAGGGCATCACAGACCTGTTATTGCTCAATCTCGTGCGGCTAGAAGCCGCCTGTCCCTCTAAGAAGAAAAGTAATCGCTGACAGCACGAAGGATGTCACGCCACTAGTTAGCAGGGTAGAGTCTCGTTCGTTATCGGAATTAACCAGACAAATCGCTCCACCAACTAAGAACGGCGATGCACCACCACCCACCGAATCAAGAAAGAGCTATCAATCTGTCAATCCTTCCGGTGTCCGGGCCTGGTGAGGTTTCCCATGTTGAATCAAATTAAGCCGCAGGCTCCACTCCTGGTGGTGCCCTTCCGTCAATTCCTTTAAGTTTCAGCTTTGCAACCATACTTCCCCCGGAACCCAAAAGCTTTGGTTTCCCGGAGGCTGCCCGCCGAGTCATCGGAGGAACTGCGGCGGATCGCTGGCTGGCATAGTTTATGGTTAGAACTAGGGCGGTATCTGATCGCCTTCGAACCTCTAACTTTCGTTCTTGATTAATGAAAACATACTTGGCAAATGCTTTCGCTTCTGTTCGTCTTGCGACGATCCAAGAATTTCACCTCTAACGTCGCTATACGAATGCCCCCGCCTGTCCCTATTAATCATTACCTTGGGTTCCGAAAACCAACAAAATAGAACCGAGGTCCTATTCCATTATTCCATGCACACAGTATTCAGGCGGGCTTGCCTGCTTTAAGCACTCTAATTTGTTCAAAGTAAACGTGCCGGCCCACCGAGACACTCACTCAAGAGCACCCTGGTAGGATTGCAACGGGGTCCGCCTCGCGACGCACGAGCACGCACGAGGCGGGTCGCACGCCTTCGGCTCGCCCCACCGGCAGGACGTCCCACGATACATGCCAGTTAAACACCGACGGGCGGTGAATCAACAGCGTGGGACACAAATCCAACTACGAGCTTTTTAACCGCAACAACATTAATATACGCTATTGGAGCTGGAATTACCGCGGCTGCTGGCACCAGACTTGCCCTCCAATAGATACTCGTTAAAGGATTTAAAGTGTACTCATTCCGATTACGGGGCCTCGGATGAGTCCCGTATCGTTATTTTTCGTCACTACCTCCCCGTGCCGGGAGTGGGTAATTTGCGCGCCTGCTGCCTTCCTTGGATGTGGTAGCCGTTTCTCAGGCTCCCTCTCCGGAATCGAACCCTGATTCCCCGTTACCCGTTACACCCATGGTAGGCGCAGAACCTACCATCGACAGTTGATAAGGCAGACATTTGAAAGATGCGTCGCCAGTACGAGGACTGTGCGATCAGCCCAAAGTTATTCAGAGTCACCAAGGCAAACGGACCGGACGAGCCGACCGATTGGTTTTGATCTAATAAATGCGTCCCTTCCATCTCTGGCCGGGACTCTGTTTGCATGTATTAGCTCTAGAATTACCACAGTTATCCAAGTAACGTGGGTACGATCTAAGGAACCATAACTGATTTAATGAGCCATTCGCGGTTTCACCTTAATGCGGCTTAAACTGAGACATGCATGGCTTAATCTTTGAGACAAGCATATGACTACTGGCAGGATCAACCAGGGAGCTGCGTCAACTAGAGCTGAGCAGCCGGCCGCCCGGGAGTGTGTCCCGGGGGCCCGCGCGAACACGCAAGCGTCCGCTCAATTATTCTGCAAACAGGAGGAGGCTGAGCTCCCCTGCACAATACACCTCGAAACCCTCTCAGGTCCCGGCTGCGCGCAGCGCCGTCCTAAGTACTTGGTCGGGTTCGAGAGAGGCGCAATCGCCTGGAGTTTGGCGAGTAGACGCTTTAGGTGCGACCACCCGTGCTCCCAACTGAGCTTGCCGCTGCCGACAGAGGCCCGGGAGCGTGCTGTCGTGGTATTGCCGGCGGGAGACAACACGCGCCACCTACGGTGACCGGCAGCTCCAACGCCAGCGCCACAGAAGGACAAAAGCAAAACTTGGGTGCCGAAGCGAAATCTCCCAGCACAGCGCACGCGCCAACACGTCCGCACAGCTGCGATACAAACCACCTGCGAGAACCGCTGAGGCGACCGAGCAGCAGACGGCGTCGCATCCTCAGCGCACACAGTCCTCAATCGGACCAGCACACTGCAGATGCCCACCGCGCTTCGCACCGGGCCTGCGGGGACCTACTTTGGCCGCACGGCGCCGCGTGCAGGGTGCGCCGGCGCGCAGCTGCGCCGCCTGCCGCCTCCGTCGGCCGGCGCGCCTGCCACTGGCCGCCCCCACCAGCCGGCTGTAGCGCGTGCGCCCACGCACCGCGCGGCCAGCACGCCGGGAGGCCCCCCCTCACCGGCCGGGGACGGTCCCACCCAGCCACCGCCGCGTATCGCTTCACACCCAGATGCCATTCACGTTCGTGGGCATGGTGGATATCGCTGAAACAACCGGTTGGTAGCTCAACCGATCGTCGCCATCACTGATTCACCTCTAGCGAGAACAACCGCAACACAACGGTTTACCAGTTGTTCATTTGCGTAACGTCACCAGCAAACGTAGACGTCCATCGCCATTTGCAAATTCAACGATTGTTGCATGCCTGTGTCAGGTGTCACGACACACTATGTCTGCCCACATACACCCAACAACATGTGCACGCTTCACGAACACGTGGAAGGTGGCCCCCGTACGTATGCGATGTCCATTGCGCGAACGACTGTCAACCGGCCTCTGTCGCATGTCGCAGATGTGGAACACAGTGCACCATGCTATCACGGTGTGTGAGAAGAGACGACTACGTCTGACAACACGCGCCACTACATCAACAGACGGCTCATGCTGATCGCCATCCAGGGCATACCACACTGCAATCCAGCTCTTATAGGGAGACGACACGTAGCTGAGTGCACAACATTTGGACTGCATGGTTCGCCGTTGTTGGCGCAGTCGTTGTACGGTCACATGTACCACGATGTATCATTCAGTACATGAGGACCAATGTGCAGTACAGTGTGTGATTTGGACGTACAACATCAGCGGACAGTTGACACAGGCCGTACCACAGCGTACTCTAAGTGCTTCGCCATGCGAATGCCAATGAACAACTGCGAAGGGCATTGAGGATGTACGTCCTGCTGCCATCCACATTACAGTGTATAGCTGCAAGGTGTTTAACATGAAGCGATACACTGGGGACCGGGCAGTGCGAGTAGCAAACTATATTGCGGGGGTTACAGTTAGGCAACACTACACTAATTTAACGCGTCGTATGACAATTAGAGCAGGTTAAGGCCCAACGTGCGTTACGTTACGGCGCAGTATGGGTTAGGTTAAGGCGCAATATGGGTTAGGTTAATTCGCAGTATGGGTTAGGTTAAGGCGCAGTATGGGTTAGGTTAAGGCACAATATAGGTTAGGTTGAGGCACAATATAGGTTAGGTTAGGGCACAATATAGGTTAGGTTAAGGCGCAATATAGGCTAGGTTATGGCACAGTATGGGTTAGGTTAAGGCACAGTATGGGTTAGGTTAAGGCGCAATATAGGTTAGGTTAAGGCGCAATATAGGTTAGGTTAAGGTACAATATGGGTTAGGTTAAGGTACAATATGGGTTAGGTTAAGGTACACATTGTTGTAAGGAAAGGTGTATTGGGGGGGGGGCGGCCGGTTTGTTGATTGTGATTATAGTAAGTGGATGCCTGCGGCATCATCTGATTTGCCACGTCAGGATGCACCTTTGGCTCATGACAGGCGGCGCTCTGATTCCATGCTTGTGGCAGACCTGTGTCTTTCATTCCTGCCATTGTTTGTGTGCTGTGACAGGAGGCAGTATTGTGATGTTGGGTGCACCCTTGTGTAGGACATGTGTGGGTGTTGGTGGCTTAGCTGAGCAATGGTGGTTGTCGGAAGGGTGGGATATTCTGTTTTATGAGTGGACCTCCCGGTCTGGTTATGATAGTGTGGATAGTGTAATGTGGCGGTGAGGATGCACTGGGTGTTGTTCCATGCTGGTGCTTACATATTGTCTGTGTGCCTGTTACAGGCAGAGAGTAGTGCGTGATAAGAGTGTCTGGCTGACGTGTGGTTGTGATTGTGAGCAGAGTCTTTCAGCATGTATACGGACAGTTGTATATATTATCTGTATTCTGATGGCTCTATCTATTACTAATCAGCGCCGTGTATACGTTTAATCCGGTTCCAGTCGAAACTGTAGTATCTCTGTACATTAGTGACACGGCGAGCCCGCTATGTAGCTACTCGTCTCGGCAGCTTCCACCGGTGTATGGCAAATGATTATAAGCAATCAGTCTAGTCGTCAATACCGATAGTGTGACGTCACATGTCTGGGGTGGGGGACGCTGCGCCCTTCCGGTGGGTCATGGCCTAGAAAGACTCTCCCCACGCAGGGGGGCTTGGACTGTCATTAACTCTTCCGAGTAATATACTTGCCGTACGTTTTTGCGCCTGCGAGTGCAACGCCCGACGGTACCGACATGGATGTAGCGCCTCCTAGCTGACCGCTCAGCATCGGCATTCGTACAGAGAGCAACGCGATCGCGTCTGTAGCTCGTAAGTGGTACAGCTCGCAGCTCATGTATAGGGACAGCGGGAATGTGACATATTGGATATAACTCTTTTTTTTTTTTTTCTTTTCTTTATTGTTATTTTCAAACCCGTACAAACAGGCAGGCTGTCAGCAGCATGGTACGCCGCTCTTCAGCCGTAGAGGAGAGAAAGATAGAACAGAAAGAATACACAAATGTGACATAACGGTGGGTAATAAAACAGTAGACACATAAAGACAAACACGGAGCCGTTCACACTTGACGAAATTCACTACAAACTGTTGTCACGACGCACTAACACTGAATATGGCGATGGCACAGGTGAACGATGGAGTATGACGGGAACACTGAACACGAAACACGACGGCACTGACGAGACACTGATGGCGATGATCTCCGGCGCGCGAATGTCCACTCAGCGTGTACGAGTCCGGGGACCTGCCAAGAGAGGAGGTGGAGGAGGAGGAGGAGGAAGGGGAAATGGGAGAGGGGAGAGCAGAGATGCCATGGGCAAAGGAGAGAGGGGGAGGGAGGAAGGGGGAGTGAAGCCCAGAGGAGAGGGTAGGAGGGAGGGGGGAAAGGAAAGAGAAGGGAAGGGAAAAGGGGGGGGAGGGAGGGTGCCTGAAGGAAAGGACACAGGAGGGGGGGAGGATCAAAGTTGATAGGAGGGGTAGATGCAGGGGAGGAGGACATCATCAGGGAGGGGGAGCTGGCGGAAGCCACCTTGGGAGAGAGTAAGGAGGGTGGAGAGATGGAGACCGGGTGGGACATGGGAGTACAGGCGCGGCAGCGGGCGGGGGTGGGAGAGGACCGGGGAGACGAGCGGGTGAGGTGGATCGAGTTTACGGGAGGTGTATAGGATTCGTATCCTTTCGAGGAAGAGGAGGAGGTGGGGGAAGGGGATAAGGTCATACAGGATCCGCGTGGGGGAAGGGAGACGGATGCGATAGGCAAGGCGGAGAGCATGGCGTTCAAGGATTTGGAGGGATTTATAAAAGGAAGGGGGGGCGGAGATCCAGGCTGGATGGGCGTAACAGAGGATAGGGCGGATAAGGGACTTATAGGTGTGGAGGATGGTGGAGGGGTCCAGACCCCACGTTCGGCCGGAAAGGAGTTTGAGGAGACGGAGTCGGGCACGTGCCTTGGCTTGGATTGTCTGGAGATGGGGAGTCCAGGAGAGGCGACGGTCGAGGGTGACGCCAAGGTACTTAAGGGTGGGGGTGAGAGCGATGGGACGGCCATAAACGGTGAGATAGAAATCAAGGAGGCGGAAGGAGGGAGTGGTTTTGCCAACAATGATCGCCTGGGTTTTGGAAGGATTGACCTTGAGCAACCACTGGTTGCACCAAGCGGTGAACCAGTCAAGATGGGATTGGAGAAGGCGTTGAGAGCGTTGCAGGGTGGGGGCAAGGGCAAGGAAGGCGGTGTCATCGGCAAACTGGAGAAGGTGGACGGGGGGTGACGGCGGCGGCATATCCGCCGTGTACAAAAGGTAGGATATAACTCTTTTTTTTTTTTTTTTTTTTTTTCCTTTATTGTATTTCAATTCCCCATCGGGGCGGGCTGGCAGCAGCATATGCGCTGCTCTTCAGCCGAAAGATATAGAACAAAACAATAGAAGACATTTAAAAACAGCAAAGGAGAGAAGAAGGCGAACATAGATATACAAAAGGGAGAACATCATGGAAGGCAATATACAAAAAAACGGGGTGACTGTAAAATGGAGATAAAAAACTGTTTAAAAGTAGCACACACAAAAAGCCACACTCTGCGACGATTAAAAGAACACAAGGCACAGTATGACTGGAGCATAAAGGTGTTGATGGATGGCATAGCACACTGACGGCGAACCTCAAGGCAGTACACAATTAAAATCACACCTTTGGACGCACACGAGAAATAGCACGAAACACAACACTGACGTGGCACACTGATGATGATCAATACAGAGGATCTGCCAGGTTCAAGGAGATGAGGGAGACCTGAAGAAGGGAGGGAGGGGAAGAGATGGGGGGAGGGGAATGGGGGGCGCTCGGAAGAGGGCCAGGTAGGGAGGGATGTGGGAAGGAGAGAGGCAAGTATGGGGAGCAGGGTCTCAGGGGAGGGGAGGATGGAGGAGAATCCGCTCTGGGAGAAGGAGGAAAGAGGAGAAGGGGACCCTGGGGAGGGGGGGGGGAACAAGGCCGGGTTATAGTTGGAAGGAAGGGTATACGTCACGGCGAAGTTCGTCATCCGGGAGGGGGAGGCGTTGGAAATTGCCCTGATGAAGGAGATGGAGGGTGTGGAGGTGGAGAGAGGGAGGGATACAGCGATAGAGGCGCGGCAACGGGCGAGGGGTGGAGAGGAAGGAGGAAACCAGAGGGTGGGGGGGATCAACCCTGCGAACAATGTAAAGGATGCGGAGATGTTGGAGGAACAAGAGGAGGTGGGGGAAGGGGATCAGTTCATACAGGAGCCGTGTGGGGGAAGGAAGGCGGATACGGAAGGCAAGGCGGAGCGCATGGCGTTCAAGGATTTGGAGAGCCTTGTAAAAGCGGGTGGGGGCGGAGATCCAGGCGACGCTGGCATAACAGAGGATAGGACGGATGAGGGATTTGTAGGTGTGGAGGATGGTAGAAGGATGCAATCCCCATGTCCGGCCGGACAGGAGTTTCAGCAGGCGGAGGCGGGAATGGGCTTTCTGCTGGATGGTCAGGAGATGAGGGGTCCAGGTGAGGTGTCGGTCAAGGGTGAGGCCAAGGTATTTCAGGGTGGGGGTGAGTTGGATAGGACGACCATAAAGGGTGAGGTAGAAATCTTGGAGGCGAAAGGAGCGAGTGGTACGGCCTATGATGATTGCCTGGGTTTTGGAGGGGTTCAGACGGAGGAGCCACTGGTTACACCAAGTGGTGAACTGGTTGAGGTGGGTTTGGAGGGTACGTTGAGACCGTTGAAGGGTAGGATAGAGAGCCAGGAAGGCGGTGTCATCAGCATATTGGAGAAGGTGAACTGGTGGGGGTGGCTTGGGCATATCAGCTGTATACAAGAGATAAAGGAGAGGGGAGAGGACAGAACCCTGGGGGACGCCAGCCGTGGGATAAAAGAGACGGGAGTTGGTGTTGTGGAGGGTGACATAGGAAGGACGGTGCGAGAGGAAGGAAGCGACCAGACGGACAAAATTGATAGGCAGGGCGTAGGTTTGGAGTTTAAAGAGGAGACCGGGATGCCATACACGGTCATAGGCATTTTGGAGGTCAAGGGAAACAAAAATGGCGGAGCGACGGGAGTTGAGCTGGAGGGACAGAAGGTGAACAAGGTTGAGGAGTTGGTCGTCAGCAGAGAAGGAGGGTCGGAAGCCACACTGGGTAAGGGGGAGGAGGTGGTGTTGAGCAAGGTGCCGATGGATACGGTGGGAGAGGATGGATTCAAGGACCTTACTGAAGACGGAGGTGAGGCAGATGGGACGATAGGAAGAGGCGGCAGAAGGGGGTTTGTTGGGTTTGAAGAAGAGGAGGACGCGGGAGGTCTTCCACAGGTCAGGGTAGAAGCCAGTAGAGAGGATGACATTATAGAGATGGGCGAGGACAGTTAGGAAGGAATAGGGGCTTTCTCGAAGGTGACGGTAGGTGACACAGTCGTGACCAGGGGCCGTGTTGCGTTTGGACTGGAGGAGAAGTTTAATGTCTTGTGCTGTGATGGGAGTGTTGACGTCGGAGGGGGGCAACTGCCCCAAGTACTGGAGACTAGGAGCAAGTGGAGCGACTGAGGTATCAGCACGTTCCATGACGGTGAGGAAAAGAGAATAATCAAAGTGGGGATCATCGGGGATGGAGAAGACCTCGGAAAGGTGGGAAGCAAAGTGGTTGGCCTTACTGAGGTTGTCTGGAAGGGGGCGATCGTTATGGTGAAGGGGGTAGTGGGGAGCGGAAAGGGAACCGGTAAGACGAAGGCAGACCAGTACTTGGAGGAGTTGATAGGGAGGGTGGCATTGAGTCGTGTGCAGGTCTGGCGCCAGTCCCGGCGTTTCGTTGCTGTAATAAGGTTCCGTACGTGTCGCTGTATTTGCCGGTGGCGTTGGAGTGTATCCCTGTCACGAGTGCGGAGGAAAGAGCGATAGAGGCGGCAGGATTCACGGAGGAGGAGGACAGCCCGCGGAGGGAGAGTGGGACGGTGTGGGTGGATGGTTTTAGTAGGAATATGGGCCTCCACGGCGTCAGTAATTACCGTCTGAAGGAAGGACGAGGCGCGGATGATGTCGTCAGGAAGGCGATAGGTAAGAGGGTGGCTTTCGACCTGGGTGGAGATGGAGTCCCGGTAGGCATCCCAGTTGGCACGGCGATAGTCATGGACGACCTTGGGAGGGGGTGCAGGTTGCGGAGCTGGAGGGGGGCGGTTTGCAGACGTTATGGTGAGAAGGACAGGGAGGTGATCGCTACCTGTGGGGTCAAGGACGGCGACAGTGATACGCCCAAGGAGGTTGGCGGAGGCAATGACAACATCGGGGGTGGTGTTACTTTCGGGTCGGGTGTGCTGGAGAATGGGAACAAGGTCACCCTGGATTGTGGAGAGGAACTGATGCCACCGCCGAAGGGCAGCAGGAGTGCGGCTATGGACGTTGAGGTCGGCGGCAATCACATAGGTGGAGAAGGTGTGGTCAATGTGTGAGATGAAGTCATAAGGAAGAGGAGCAGTGGAGCGGACATAGATGGTGGCACAGGTAATGGTGAGGGAGGGGAAGAAGACGCTAAGGATAAGGTGTTCAGTGGGGTCATTGAGGAGAGGTTGTGGCCGGACGGGGATATGCTTAAGGTGGCCAATCGCGACTCCACCCTGCGCACGAGGACCAGGAGCATCAGTGCGGTGGAGGATATAGGGGGAGGAGCGGATAGAATGGTGGGGCTGGAGAAAGGTTTCGTTCAAGAGGAAGGTGTCGACCTGGTGGTGGGAGAGGGTGTGCATGAGGAGGTATTTGTTGGAGCGGAAGGAGCGAATGTTCTGGAAGAGGATGCGAGACTCGTGCCGCACCATGACGGAAGGAGGGGGGGAAGAGAGGGAAGGGAAGAGACTTAAACTAGGGTGTCGAGGCGGGTGAAGGTGAAGTGGGCTTGGTTGTGGGAGTAAGTGGCGAAGGTGTTCAGGTGGAAAACAGAGCGAGCAGCAAGGGATATTTGTTGGAAGGTGTGCGGGCGCTGAAAAGGGTGAATGTTTTGGAGGACAACGGTAATGAACCGGATGATGTCCTCTGCCGTGGGGGGTGGACGGAGGGAATTGTTAGGATGGACAGGAGGATCGACGGGACGAACTGGGACTGTAAGTTCAGGGGTGGCTGGAGGGGGTTTAGCTTTACACTTGTGGGAGTATGTGGGATGGGGGCCATTGCAGGTATTACAGGAAGGAGGAGCAGCGAGGTTGGGGCAGTTCTTGAGAAAGTGGGAGGCCTTGCAATGGGGACAAGTGGGGGGGTTTTTGCAGTTGGGAGTCAGGTGGTCATTGTACATCAGGCACCGTTGGCAACGGTAGGATTGGGGAGGGGATTTGGAGGATTCAACAGGGTGGCGACGGTGGTATATCAGGGCACCCTGGGTGAGGAGATGGTCTATGGACGGGGCGGACTCTGAGAATACCCGCATGAGGTAGGTGGGACCAGAGGCATTGTGGATACGGCGAGCAGAGCGGATTTCCAAGTCCGGGTGGGAGTTCAGTTCTACCAACACTTCATCCTCTGTGATCACCGGGCTGAGCTTGGTGATCACAGCGGTGTAGGTGGGGGGGCGACGGGGAGGCTGGGGCTGACGAGGAGTGGAAGCGGAAAGGAAGGGTGTCAGAGAGGCGTGGGGGCCAAACATAACTCGTGGGAGTTTTCGCAGGAGGTCTGTGTGAAATGATGGGGAAGGGGACTTGATAAGGATTGAGTCCCTGCGGGGAATGAGTTGGGAGATGGGAGCACCAGGTAAGTACTTTCGTATTTCCTTGGTGAGGGTACGAGCGTCGAGGAACTTAGGATCGGGAGTGGACAGGACAAAGGTGTGGAGGGTGGGGGCCAAGGTAGGGGTGGCAGGAGGAGGGGTGGTGTCCATGGTGACGACAGGGGGAGGGGGAGGTGGCGTTGATTTTTTGTGGGAAGTGGCGGGAGCAGAGTCGGTAAGGACGCGCTTTTGGGGTTTTTTGGAGACTGGAGGCTGGGAGGAGGGGAGAGGGACGGGGAGGAGAGGGAGGTGGCGGGTGGCAGATCCCTGTGGCGTAGTGGAGGCACCGGGAGAAGCAGCTGGTTCAGTGGTGGCGATGGTGGCTCGGCGCAACGTGATGCGTGCGGGAGATGCAGAAGACGAAGCGACGGGGTCGGTGAGAGAGGGGAAGCCAACCACCTGAGGGGCGGCAGCAGAGGCGGCAACAGAGGCGTACGTGAGGGCGGGGGTAGTAGTGGGAGCTGTTGAGGGTGCGGAGGCTGGAGGAAGGGTGTAGAGGTGTGGGTATACAGCAGGGGAGGAGATAGGGGGGTGGGTAAGTGGAGGAAGGGAAGGGGAGGTGGAAGGAGGGAGGCCAGAGGCGGCACTAAAGGAAGTGACTGTGGGAGAGTGGGAG
>NC_060121.1:589020417-589030417 GCF_021461395.2 Schistocerca americana
CCACTTCAAGTTGTTGCAGTAGAGGCTCTATCATCACATCCCAAAATATAGGTCCACATACTGACCCTTGTGGACAGCCTTTTGTGATCTTTTTGATTACTTTGCGGTTTCCTGCCGGCCATTCAACAGTACGACCCTTACAATAATCCAATAGACTATTGTAAAGGCATCTCGGTGTCTGAAGGTTTCGTAATCTAGCAAACATTGCGGGCCACCATAAATTATCAAAAGCTCCCGCAATGTCTACCATGAAGGCAATGGCAAGCTTACAGGGACTTTCATCCACAATATTTAGTGCTTTGTTGATGGCGTCCTCCACGGATTTCCCTTTACGGAAACCGAATTGACACTGACTCAACCCTGACAGCTCCCTGTGTGACTGCAATCTGTCACATAGAAGACGCTCTTGAACTTTTGCCAAAGTATTTATCAGACATATAGGACGATAACTTTTGGGTTCCACTGAACTTTTATCCTCCCCTTTCTTGATTATTACTATTCGAGCAACTTTCCAGATCTCCGGCACCCTACCTAAAAGTAATGCATCATTTAATAGGGTAGTTAAGAATGGTACAAATTTAGTCACCATCATATGTAAAACCTCGGCAAGTACACCATCAGGGCCAGGTGATTTACCCTTTTTCGATCTATATACTGCTCTCACAACTTCTTCTTGTGCAAACGGGATAACAGGAGTGTCATTAAGATATTCTTCACTTAAAGCCGTCCTCAAATCATTGTGCTCTTCTGTATCCTCATTTATGCAATCATCAGGTAGAAGTGTCTTCAGCAGATATTCCGCTGAGTTCCTCCACCCTAATGTCATACTACCATCACTCTTTTTTAGGGTTGACAGAACCACAGGCGATTTCACTTTCTCCGTTAATAATCTATATGGTTGTCCCCACATATTGAGTTGCATATATGTTTGTAAATATCTCTCCCAATGAATTCTTTTAATCTCAAACAATCGGTTCTTATATTTTTCTTTTACTTCTCTATAAACAGTTAACCGTCTCTGCCTTTCCAGGTACCCTAGCGACCGCTGGTAGTGTCGTCTGGCAGCCCTCATTCTTCTTCGTAGGTTTTCCAATTCTGGCGTCCACGGCATCTCCTGTACTCCCTTACCTTTATTTACTGGTATCGCTGCTCGTTGTGCTTCCTGGAGCAACGCAGTTAATGCATGCGCCCTGAAGTCTACACTTCCTACAACGTTATCCAGAGGATTTGTATCCATAATTTCCCTCATCCTTTTCCAATTTGCACGTTTAATATCCAGTTTTATGACCGGTTCTAAATCTTCACTTTGGCCTCTTACATTTTGAGGAGTAATATCTACAAATATTGTATTATGATCACTAGTTGTACAGTGTTGTCGAACAGTCCAATCACTAACTTTACACATAGCAGCTCTATTCACTATCGTCACATCTATGTTTGTTGAAGCTCCCGCTCTAGTTTCGAAAGTGCAAGGTTGTCCAGGTTTATTAACTACAAAAAGATCCATTTCAGCAATAACTTCTAACAGTTTTTGACCTCTTTCATCTGTTTCGTTACTATGCCAGACAGTAGCCTTAGCATTTGCATCTGCAGCTAGAATGAAGTTATGTCTTTCCCCGCACAGTGCCGCAGCCCTCACCTTGTCAAGATAGGGTTCTATTTCGTGAGAATACTGCATGTATATGTTAGCGATTATCCACTTAGTAGATCCATCGGTAGCCTCGATCACTACACAGTGTTCATCACACAACTGCGCTACTTTTGTGATCACTATTGAACGATTTAGTACTATTATCACAGATAAAGGCACTTCAGAGCCCGATATTACTATTACACTAGGATCAAAATGAGTGACTTTTCCATTTCTTGTATGTGGCTCCTGAACACATATCATGTCAACCTTCATCTCCTTGGCTACCCTCTGCACCTCTGCCATGACCAGCTTGCTTCTCATAGCGTTTATCTGCATAATTTTCATATTACGGCTTTCTGGTATATACGTAGCTTTTAGAAGTCGGCAGAGACCAATCAAAATAGACACGCCCATACGCTTTAACAAAGTCTTTATATAAACGCTCTAAATCAAAGTTTTCCTGTCTCCGATTGTATAGTCTACATTTTCATGATAATATGTTTCAATCACATCACAGTTCTGCAATGGATATGCTATATATTCAGAATTTTGGGATTTTGCATACATAGATATATTTAAACCTATCTGTCTGCGCCATTCCATTGCCCTCCGCCAGTTCCTTGCTCTCGTAGAAGGTGTCTTTCTTTTTAACTTACTGCGCTTCACTGTCTTCTCTCCAATGAGTTCACTATTTGACTTGTTAGTTGCACTCAAAATACCTGACTTCACGTCACTGTCCATAATCAGTACGTGCAATCATACGTTCAAGCATCATTTGATAGGTTGCGCAGTTGGTTCCCAAATTATTGCATACTCTCTTTCTTCTCACACAGGGTATGCAAACAGCTTTTTGAGCTTTCTTAGGACATTCAGCTTTAAGGTGCCCCTCAGAGCCACAGTGTGCACATGTTTGTTTGTTTGAACAGGTTTTTGATGAGTGGCCCAGATCATTGCATTTAAAGCAGCGTTGGACCACCAAGTAATCACGAAGATTTAGAGCACGAAATTCAACAAAGATACGTGATTTGGCCAGAAGGATGTTTCGCAATCTTGGTGTCACTTCAAAAACATGATTTACTACCGGTTTATCTTTTGCACTTCTCCTAAACCTCGGTTTCATCTCTTGCTCAAAACTCTCCCTACTGATATCCACGGACAAATTTAGCTCATAAATCTCTTCCAAAAGATCAGTCTCGTTTAGCTCCTTAGGCACATCATGTAATATCACCAATGGCCTCTTTTTCGTTGGTGGCTCGCACTTGATGTTAGGTATGGTGTTTACTTTTTCGATTAATCTCTTTTGGTCATCTTCAGACTCAGTCTCGACGATGACCACATTACTTGTGGTTCTCACTGCCCTAAACCGGAGTCTATCTCGCTTGGGATTAATAGCTGTTGTGATCTTCTCCTTAACAGTCTTGACATCACTGTTATCATTTGCTCGTATAAAGACTGTATTTACCTGTTTTGCTGTTATTTTGTTAATTTTGACTGCAGTGGCTTGTTTTTTGGATATTTTACCCTCACTAGCAGCAACTGCTGCATACGTTACTGGAGGAGCCGTTTGAATTTCTCTTTTATTTAGTTCTTCTCGAAGCCTATTGTTTTCTGCTCGCAGTTCTTCAATCTGACCTGTAAGTTTCGCTTGATAGAAAGCCCATTTAGTGAATTTCTGTCTGAACGTTTGCATTACCTGTTGCGGAACTCTCTTAGGCCCTAATTCTTTAGAGACATATTGAGTGATATCCTCAAAATAGTCGAGGATATCTTGCGGTTCAGATTCACCACCCTCCTCCTCTGCTTCTAATGCCTCAGATTTCCTCATGCAACTACTCGACTGTTCATGCATAGTGAAAAGTCTACTTACAGTTCGTGGCGTTGACTGCTGATACACTGATGTACAGAGGAGATGGTGTGCAGATGTTGCACTCGAAGATGTAACACTCGCACCAAAGATGTATTATCCTTGCCAAAGAATACAAGGAGAAACACTTTAGTTGCTTTGGAATAAGAAGTCAACAGATACAATGCGTTCCCTCCATAACCGTCGTAGTTCGGTATCAAGATGGCGGGCGATTGCGTAGTGCGTGTTCGTCGGGTCGGTTTTTGAAGTGAATGTGCGAAGGAAAGAGTGTTTTTGAGTAATTTGGAGTATCTTAATATCGTATTGAATAGATTTTCGTCGCTACTGAGTATCGTCCGCGCCGCGTCGCGTGGTGGTGTGAGCATTCCGATCTGTGTGACAAATTCTGCAGAGTGAGGTTAACATTTGACCTCACTATTTGCATGTATTGATGCCGTAAATTAAAGGGCAGTGGAAATTATAGTGTATAATTTCAATAATTGAGTTGTGGAGGTTGTTCAAATTCTTTTTGGTTCATTTTCGTCTTTTACTATATCACGTGTGAAGTGGAACAAATAACCTTAAACTCGTGTGCATAAATCAAATTAGGAAAGATTAGAGTTAATGGATACATTAAAATCACAATTAATGGGAAATTGCAGTGTTGTTGTGATTAAGTGCATGCTGAAATAGGTAATTATCATCAAACTCTGAGTGAATCTTTGTGGTACATAAATCGAACTACGGATGATATTGTGCCAAGCAAAACACTTTCAGTGTGAAAATTGGTAGGGGATTATTGTTTAAGTAGGGGGAGATTGATATGCAGTAGGCCATAAAGTTAGTTAAATTTTTTGAGTATATTTTTGCCTCAAGTGACGTTTAAAAACTGTATTTGAAAACTGTGGTCGTTTGATCGAACTGAAGTCGTGCTACATATATTGAACTACGACGGTTATGGAGGGAACGCATTGTATCTGTTGACTTCTTATTCCAAAGCAACTAAAGTGTTTCTCCTTGTATTCTTTGGCAAGGATAATACATCTTTGGTGCGAGTGTTACATCTTCGAGTGCAACATCTGCACACCATCTCCTCTGTACATCAGTGTATCAGCAGTCAACGCCACGAACTGTAAGTAGACTTTTCACTATGCATGAACAGTCGAGTAGTTGCATGAGGAAATCTGAGGCATTAGAAGCAGAGGAGGAGGGTGGTGAATCTGAACCGCAAGATATCCTCGACTATTTTGAGGATATCACTCAATATGTCTCTAAAGAATTAGGGCCTAAGAGAGTTCCGCAACAGGTAATGCAAACGTTCAGACAGAAATTCACTAAATGGGCTTTCTATCAAGCGAAACTTACAGGTCAGATTGAAGAACTGCGAGCAGAAAACAATAGGCTTCGAGAAGAACTAAATAAAAGAGAAATTCAAACGGCTCCTCCAGTAACGTATGCAGCAGTTGCTGCTAGTGAGGGTAAAATATCCAAAAAACAAGCCACTGCAGTCAAAATTAACAAAATAACAGCAAAACAGGTAAATACAGTCTTTATACGAGCAAATGATAACAGTGATGTCAAGACTGTTAAGGAGAAGATCACAACAGCTATTAATCCCAAGCGAGATAGACTCCGGTTTAGGGCAGTGAGAACCACAAGTAATGTGGTCATCGTCGAGACTGAGTCTGAAGATGACCAAAAGAGATTAATCGAAAAAGTAAACACCATACCTAACATCAAGTGCGAGCCACCAACGAAAAAGAGGCCATTGGTGATATTACATGATGTGCCTAAGGAGCTAAACGAGACTGATATTTTGGAAGAGATTTATGAGCTAAATTTGTCCGAGGATATCAGTAGGGAGAGTTTTGAGCAAGAGATGAAACCGAGGTTTAGGAGAGGTGCAAAAGATAAACCGGTAGTAAATCATGTTTTTGAAGTGACACCAAGATTGCGAAACATCCTTCTGGCCAAATCACGTATCTTTGTTGAATTTCGTGCTCTAAATCTTCGTGATTACTTGGTGGTCCAACGCTGCTTTAAATGCAATGATCTGGGCCACTCATCAAAAACCTGTTCAAACAAACAAACATGTGCACATTGTGGCTCTGAGGGACACCTTAAAGCTGAATGTCCTAAGAAAGCTCAAAAAGCTGTTTGCATACCCTGTGTGAGAAGAAAGAGAGTATGCAATAATTTGGGAACCAACTGCGCAACCTATCAAATGATGCTTGAACGTATGATTGCACGTACTGATTATGGACAGTGACGTGAAGTCAGGTATTTTGAGTGCAACTAACAAGTCAAATAGTGAACTCATTGGAGAGAAGACAGTGAAGCGCAGTAAGTTAAAAAGAAAGACACCTTCTACGAGAGCAAGGAACTGGCGGAGGGCAATGGAATGGCGCAGACAGATAGGTTTAAATATATCTATGTATGCAAAATCCCAAAATTCTGAATATATAGCATATCCATTGCAGAACTGTGATGTGATTGAAACATATTATCATGAAAATGTGGACTATATAGAAAATATGGTCGAAAGTAGGCAAATCCACCCAGAAGTAGGTAAACAGCTTCGGAGAAACATGTTTCGCTGGGCAATCTTCCAAAGTCAGTTGATGTTTCGAATTGATGAATTAGAATCTGAAAGTGTTGGTGCATATGATGATGAATTAGGACATGCATCTGAAACCTCAGATGTAGTTGATATGGTGTCGTCTAGTGCTGAAATATATGATACTAAAAATTTGCCAAGTAGCTGTAAACCTGTCATATTTGTTAAAAGTGGAACAATAACTGGTTTGGGATCTAAGGTTGAAGACAAAATAATACATGAGACAATTGAGCAGGTAAAAGAATTAGTAAGTTCTACACATGTTTCCTCTACGGTGCCAAATTGCAGTAAAGTAAACCCCACCTTAAGTGATACTGGTGTATGTGTACCTGATAGAGATGATAACAAGGTAGCACAAGTGAACGTTCCTGTTAGTAATAGTGATAAAGCTAGAATGATACCCAAAGTAGATGCTGGTGTAACGCCTCCAAAAACAGCGCAGAAAATATACAGTGATATAGAGCATTATGTAAGGTTAAGTAAACTTGAGGATACAAACACTCTAAACGTTGCTCTTCGGTACATTGTAAAAAATGCACATTCTCTAGGTGATACGATAACATTCCCTACTGCGGAGGAGGTAGATAGAATTGTTTTAAAAAGTAATAATCTTCCAACAGATGTCGATAAACTGCGTGACTTAGTAGAGCAAGTTTACAATCGGAGACAGGAAAACTTTGATTTAGAGCGATTATTTAAAGACTTTGTTAAAGCGTATGGGCGTGTCTATTTTGATTGGTCTCTGCCGACTTCTAAAAGCTATGTATATACCAGAAAGCCGTAATATGAAAATTATGCAGATAAACGCTATGAGAAGCAAGCTGGTCATGGCAGAGGTGCAGAGGGTAGCCAAGGAGATGAAGGTTGACATGATATGTGTTCAGGAGCCACATACAAGAAATGGAAAAGTCACTCATTTTGATCCTAGTGTAATAGTAATATCGGGCTCTGAAGTGCCTTTATCTGTGATAATAGTACTAAATCGTTCAATAGTGATCACAAAAGTAGCGCAGTTGTGTGATGAACACTGTGTAGTGATCGAGGCTACCGATGGATCTACTAAGTGGATAATCGCTAACATATACATGCAGTATTCTCACGAAATAGAACCCTATCTTGACAAGGTGAGGGCTGCGGCACTGTGCGGGGAAAGACATAACTTCATTCTAGCTGCAGATGCAAATGCTAAGGCTACTGTCTGGCATAGTAACGAAACAGATGAAAGAGGTCAAAAACTGCTAGAAGTTATTGCTGAAATGGATCTTTTTGTAGTTAATAAACCTGGACAACCTTGCACTTTTGAAAATAGAGCGGGAGCTTCAACAAACATAGATGTGACGATAGTGAATAGAGCTGCTATGTGTAAAGTTAGTGAATGGACTGTCCCGACAACACTGTACAACTAGTGATCATAATACAATATTTGTAGATATTACTCCTCAAAATGTAAGAGGCCAAAGTGAAGTTTTAGAACCGGTCATAAAACTGGATATTAAACGTGCAAATTGGAAAAGGATGAGGGAAATTATGGATACAAATCCTCTGGATAACGTTGTAGGAAGTGTAGACTTCAGGGCGCATGCATTAACTGCGTTGCTCCAGGAAGCACAACGAGCAGCGATACCAGTAAATAAAGGTAAGGGAGTACAGGAGATGCCGTGGACGCCAGAATTGGAAAACCTACGAAGAAGAATGAGGGCTGCCAGACGACACTACCAGCGGTCGCTAGGGTACCTGGAAAGGCAGAGACGGTTAACTGTCTATAGAGAAGTAAAAGAAAAATATAAGAACCGATTGTTTGAGATTAAAAGAATTCATTGGGAGAGATATTTACAAACATATATGCAACTCAATATGTGGGGACAACCATATAGATTATTAACGGAGAAAGTGAAATCGCCTGTGGTTCTGTCAACCCTAAAAAAGAGTGATGGTAGTATGACATTAGGGTGGAGGAACTCAGCGGAATATCTGCTGAAGACACTCCTACCTGATGATTGCATAAATGAGGATACAGAAGAGCACAATGATTTGAGGACGGCTTTAAGTGAAGAATATCTTAATGACACTCCTGTTATCCCGTTTGCACAAGAAGAAGTTGTGAGAGCAGTATATAGATCGAAAAAGGGTAAATCACCTGGCCCTGATGGTGTACTTGGCGAGGTTTTACATATGATGGTGACTAAATTTGTACCATTCTTAACTACCCTATTAAATGATGCATTACTTTTAGGTAGGGTGCCGGAGATCTGGAAAGTTGCTCGAATAGTAATAATCAAGAAAGGGGAGGATAAAAGTTCGGTGGAACCCAAACGTTATCGTCCTATATGTCTGATAAATACTTTGGCAAAAGTTCAAGAGCGTCTTCTATGTGACAGATTGCAGTCACACAGGGAGCTGTCAGGGTTGAGTCAGTGTCAATTCGGTTTCCGTAAAGGGAAATCCGTGGAGGACGCCATCAACAAAGCACTAAATATTGTGGATGAAACTCCCTGTAAGCTTGCCATTGCCATCATGGTAGACATTGCGGGAGCTTTTGATAATTTATGGTGGCCCGCAATGTTTGCTAGATTACGAGACCTTCAGACTCCGAGATGCCTTTACAATAGTCTATTGGATTATTGTAGGGGCGTACTGTTGAATGGCTGGCAGGAAACCGCAAAGTAATTAAAAAGATCACAAAAGGCTGTCCACAAGGGTCAGTATGTGGACCTATATTTTGGGATGTGATGATAGAGCCTCTACTGCAACAATTTGAAGTGGCAGATGATGTAGATGGTGTAGTAGCATATGCAGACGATGTACTGGTGGTAGTGTCTGAAGATTCCAGATATAGACTTGAACAGAAAACATGTCGAGTTCTAAACAGATTGCAACAGTGGTGTACTACTAATAAATTAACAGTAGCAGCACATAAAACAACGTATCTGTTGTTGAAAGGGAAATTGTCTCTTACCAGAAATCCTGTAATTAAAATGAATGACATTTCAATCCAGCGCAGTATTGTTTCTAGATATTTAGGTGTTCAACTAGACGAAAGGAGAAATTTTCTCGATCATGTCACTGTCGCAACTCAAAGAGCGCAAAACATCATGCACAAAATAGCACGAGTAGGAACAGCACAATACAAACTACCACTTCATACAGTGAGGGCATATCATAACGCGATTTTAGCATCTATAGTGGGATTCTCTGCAAGTGTATGGGCACACAAATTACAATATCGGCGTTATAGAATACTTTTGAGAAGGGTGCAAAGGAACGTTTTGCTAAGGTTAACTGGGGCATTTGGAACCATTTCCACAGAGGCATTATTAGTAATTCTTGGAATCTTCCCACTGGACATTATTGTGAAATACCAAGCAGCATGCTACTGGTTGCGGGTAGGCGACAGAGAGAGAGTGCACCAGATTACAGGAATAAGAGCAATGCACAAATTGCAATTGAAGCAATGGAAATTTGAAGAGTGGCAGACAGAGTGGGAGACGATGGAAACTGGCAGAAGGGTCTGTCAGTTTTTCCCAAGTATACGGGATAGACATAAGATGATGTACATTAACCCTAGTAGGGGGATGATTCATTTCATTTCAGGCCACGGCCCATACCCTACATATCTACATAGAATTCAGAAACGACTGACACCTGTATGTGAATGTGGAAGTATTGGCACTCCAGAACACCTAGTATTTCAATGCCCCATGTATGATGTGGATAGGGCACATATTACTCATACAATTAGAGCAGAGGATGTTGTCGCAGATATTGACCTATGGACTGTAATAGATAGGATAGCAAATAATATATCAGGGATAGAGCTACAAACATACCAGTTACATCGAAGAACAAATAACGTAGGTACTGATAGACTACCTAGGGAAGTACAAGAAGAGACGTCATCAGAAGAAGA